>NW_005187667.1:285000-293880 GCF_000239375.1 Pundamilia nyererei | reverse complement strand
CACTCATCAATTTGGGGTGTGAAGCAGTCAGGCCAGAAGGGCCAGAGCCATAAACCTCGATGGTTTTGTGGATGTTCTTGTCAAAAGACATGGCAGTAGATGGATAAAACAGTTTTGAATAAATGTGATGCCAGACGATTTTGTTCCGTAGCCGTTAGAGTCAGGGATGGTTTTGAAACACACGAAAGTCTCTGTGTGGTGTTTGACATGTAAAAGCTCTTATTTCCAATTAAAGAAGTACTGACCTATAGGTGTCTGACCTACGCTGCTTATCTAACATGACACACAGCGTTCATACAACCCGTAACGTTGCAAAAGTTACTAAAGAGGTAAAACATGTAAAGATTGTCTCTCTCCATGCACTCGTGTGCAAGCATGTTGTTCACATACACCACAGCGAGTGCAGTGGTGCATAATGACATCTGTCTGTCCTGCCCCTGGAGGGGGCACCACAGCACTGATGAAATTTCATAAATGAGCTGATTGGGGCACACAAGGCAACTGTACGCATTAAAACCTCCATGAATAACTGCCCTCCACCTTAAACTATTGGCCAAAAAAATAAAATAACAGATTTTATTTTTATATGACAGTATTCAATATAATATTTTTTCTACTCTCTCCCAGTTTGTATTTTGTCATGTATGGCTGTGTTCTCTCTGTGACCCCTTTGTTCTCTTATCTTTCCCCTCAAACCCGACCAGATGTGGCAGAGGACCGCCTCTCCTGAGCCCGGCTCTGTTGGAGGTCTCTCCCTGTTACAATGAAGTCGTCGCTGAAAATGATTGGCTGTACGGGATTCAGAGTTTTGGGTTTTTCCTCTAGTATTCAGTCTGTACTTGTAGATGTAGATTAAAAAAAGGGCTGGGCCGAGGATAGAGCCCTGGGGGACCCCACAAGAAAGCACGGTCCTTGGGGATAATGAGTCTCTGAGTTTAACAGAGAAGCTTCGATTAGATAGGTAGGATGTAAACCATTCCAAAATAATCCCTTTTATTCCAATGTGTTGTTCCAGTCTGGAGAGGAGAAGGCTGCGATCTACTGTATCAAAAGCAGCACTGAGATCTAATAATATTAAGATGGCAGGACTGACATAATGAATTCATTAAATACACCATTAAATTATTAATTAAATGTGGCAATAATTAATTAAAATTGGAAATAATTAATTATATAAATATTTGTGACACATGTAATTAATTAATTATTGACATATTTAATTAATTAATAACACATTTAAATAATTATTGACAGTTTTAATTAATTATTTAATTTTTTTTTATTTAATTCATTTTGGCACTTTTGTCCCCTTCATGTCTCATCTTGAAATCATTTTATCTGTCAGCCTGACCCATCATACTAAGTGGGCGGCGTGGCGTAATCGTCACGTCTGGGCAGGTTGTCAACAGAACATGTTTGTGCTCAGATGTTTTCAGAGACGTCACTCGCTCTGCGAACAGTCAGCTGACAGAGAGCACCGAGCGCACAGCCCCGGTGTTCCAGCTGAACTGGTTTTTTGTGTTTGTTTGTTTGTTTGGGGGGGTTACGTTAACCGGTTTGTTTACATATTCCACTCTCCGTGTTCACATGTTGCATTCGCAGATTCTCGTTTTCACCGAACGATCGTCTCTTTCCGCCTGCTCTTGTGTCTCTGTGCTTCTGTAACATAAAGAACGAGCTGACGTGTTTCTCACGAAACCAGCGATCAGCTCAACAGACCCTCAGTTTACCTGCATGCATCCTCCTCCTCACCTGTCAGCTGTTTAACACCTGCTGCTAATTCAAGAAACACGCCCACGTGACCTGGTGAAAGTCACAGTTTAACTGGGCAGCCGGTGCTCGATATAAAGCAATGTCTGCGCATTTTTCTTCACATTTCATTCATAATGTTGTAAATCCAAGCCCATCATGTATTCATGATTTGAATCCTGGGTTGTGTGAAATCTCAGAAACACACCTTAGACAAAGTGAATCTGTGAACTAAGGTGTAGGTGTGTTAGATCATGTTGTGGTGATCCTTGTTGGGGGATTTGTGTTCATACTGGAGTGCAAAATTAAAACCAAGACGAACAAGAAAAGTTCAAAGCCATCAGGTGCTCAGTTTAGAAAAAAGAGAAAAGAGGAGGAGAAACTAGCAACAGATGCAGGTAAGCAGATGTGTGATTGGATAATGGCAGCTCATCCTGAACCAATCAGAATACTTTATTAATCCCTAAGGAAATGATGTGGGTTACAGTTGCTCCAAGAAGAAATGGTAAAAATAGCAACAGTAACAGACTAAACTCCAAACAACACATTATGTTACAGATTTTAATAGTAATTGTCAGTTGTTGATTCGTCCTGTTCTCTTTGTGTGACGAATTATGATGGCTGTTTGGTAGCTGTTTGCATACTATGCATACTCTCTCTCTCTTCATGTGTGTGTTTCTCTGGTGAATTTCGACAACAGTTTTATGTTATTGTACAATCCTTAATATGTTTTATGTGTGTGTGTGTGGGGGGGGGGCAGAGGCTAGGACCGCCACTGCTGGAGGGCTTAACCCGGGGGTTGTGTTCATAACCTGGTTAGTGGCTCTGGTCGCTCTTGGAGGGTGTTCTCCGTGTGGCTGCGTGCAGCAGGGCTGGGGGAGGGTCTGTGCTGGTAGACGTAGGTTACTGGCCTGGTGGCCTGGCTGCCTCTGAGTGGATCCGGGGCAGGCGTGGGGTTCGGGGGTGCTTCGCCTCCGTGCTGGGGCTCTGGCTGGGCCTTGGGGGCTTCGGTCCTTGTTGGTCTGTCGCCGAGGTTGTGGGCGGGTGGGTGCACGGGGGCTCAGCCCTGGCGCAGGGCGCCTCTGGCGCATCGGCCTAACTAGGGGGCTCTTCAACTGACAGGGAGTTTGCTCCATCCTTGCAGGAGTCCACTCTGCAGGTGGGGGAGAGCCATAAGAGAGGTGGAGAATAAACTTAACCTGGGTGTCTACTGTCCTGTGCAGTCTGGGAGATGATTGAATGTTAGGGCGGGAACAGTTTCCTCTGCGGTGGGGTCGGGTGGGCTGCCCCGGGTCCTGTGGGGCTGGGTGGTCCTGCTGCCGTAGGCCCCAATCTGGATGGGCCTGGGCTCCCTTGCCTTGGTGGGTGCCGAAGGACGGGGGTGCCTACTGGGGCATCTTGCTCCTCCCTTCTTTTTCTCCCCATCCCCGGCTGCCTCCCTCTTCCCAAGGACACGAGAAGCTAAGCAGGGAAGATAAGGGAGAGGGAGAAGAGAAAAGTGCGACCGCCTTCGTCAAGAGCCAAAGAGAAATATCTCACTTACAGCACTGGTGAGTGGGAGTGGGAAGGTCTTCCTAAACACCTGCTCCTGCACTCTGCCCGGGCTGGCAGCACCCAGCAGAAGCATTGATAGGTGTCCTGTTCCTGCAGATGAGCAGACTGACATGACGTGTGCATCATCTACAGGTTGAGACGTGCGGTCTTCAGCACTCGTGGATGACCCAGATCTCCTTCCTCTGGGTCCTGGGGGGCTTTGTTGTGGCTTCTTACCCTCTTTACAAGTGCGTTTGCTGATCAACGCAAGTACACAAAATAAGTCCGTGTTTCTTCTTCTTTTCCTTTTTAGCTGCTTTTTGTGTTTTATGTTTATTTCTTTCAAGCCCACTGTTTGGAGCCCTATTGTGTTAATCTACTTGTGCTCTTATATTTTCCTCACGCTTTTTCTTCCAGCCTGTTAAATCTGGCACATTACACATGGAAACCAAAGAAAGTGGACTGAGCCGGCGGTGAGGAGACCTCCCAGTGTTTACCTCTCCTCAGCTGATGAAACACTCCTTAATAGGGATGGGTACCGGTGTCCGGTGCCATGATGGCACCGGTTCTGACATAAACGGTAGTAACCAGACCGAAAAGCAGCGCACATTTCGGTGCTTTATTTCGGTGCTTTATTTCGGTGCTTTTTTTTTCCTGGGCTGTGATACACTTTTAGCCAATCGTTTTACGTTTCCGAGGATAGTAGGCGGGGCCAGGTACGTACGTTCTGTTAGCACAGAGCTACAGATTAAAAATGTCCAAGGCGAAGCGGTTAAAAGTCTGGCTGTACTTCACAGCAAAATATGCAAACTCAGCAGCCTGCAACAAGTGCTTTAAGCTGATACTGTGATACTGTCAAAGGAGGTAACACCAAGAATCCGATGAAACACCTGGTGACGCATAGCGTTTTTTTTAAAAGCCGAGAAATGCACCGTATTTGATAGCAGCAGCAGCTGTTCTTCTCTGCGTGAGTAGCTTAATGTTGTTCTTGTGTGATTTACGTTGAGTAGGCTAAACACGTTATTACATTAATGCATGTAAGGTGAACTAGCAAACATCATCATAGCTACATGCGGCTGTCTTCTTGTTTGATGGCAGATACTCCCTTCACCCTGGCCAAAAAGGCTAAAATGACCAAAGAAAAAGTGGAAAACAGTTAAATATGAGAGGTTTTTGGACAAAGTTTGTGTTTTTTCCATTGTTTAAGCACTGCTTCCAGCCAAGAGTGATACCATATATGCCCCATAGCTGCAGAAAAGGCTAACATTGTTATCTTTTTACAAAAAACAGCTGAACATGAGAGGTTTTTGGACCAATTTTGTGTTCTCCATTCTTTAAGCACCGGTTTGAGCACCGTTTGAGCACCGGCACCGTTTCAAAAGTACCGATTTGGCACCGGTATCGGATAAAACCTAAACGATACCCATCCCTACTCCTTAAGCAGCTTCCCAGGTTATATTTGGTTATATTTTAGTGAACCGGAAAAGACTAGACCCCCGAGGATATGTTCATCTTGAGAGCAACATGTAAGAACTATTGGTATGATTGTAATACGTGTAATACGTTTTCCTTTACTGGTAATTCAATTCAATTTTATTTATGTCGCGCCAAATCACAACAACAGCCACTTAGAGTTAAAAAAATATCAACAATTTAGTCTCTTGAATGCAGGACGGTTTATTTAAGCAATTTAGTAACGACAGAGCAACATCACAATCCTTTATTCCAATCACATGAATTTGATCCTGATATAACTGTACTGATACTGATCTCAATCCTGTGCTTGATAAAGTGGAAATGGGGAAGCAGTGACTCGCCACAAAAAGCCGATGAAACAGCAAAAATGAGCAGAGAAAAGACAAAACGTATCATTTCTGTTATGTGACGGCTGTGTGCCGGCAGGAGTGGTGTAAGGAGGAGCTAATGAGCAGACACTCGGAGGCAGGAAGTGAACTCAAACGTAGATTTATTGTTAGATGGCAAACAGAGAACTAGCAACACCAGGAATACAAATACTAAACTGAAACCAACAATAACCTGAACTGCACACGGACCACACAGAACGATAAGAGCTTAAACACACAGAGGGAGCAATCAGGGAACGGGCAACAGGAGGGAAACACAGCTGGGGCAAATCAGGCCTAACCAGACAAAGGAAGCAAAACCAGATACATTAACACAAGGACCTTCAAAATAAAACAGGAAACATAACACAGACTGACTTACAGGCAGGCACTGCAACAGAGGGAACACAGACAAAGAAACCAAAGACTAGAAATGATAAATAATATAATAAACTCAAACTTCTGGGTCAACGACGACCCAGACATCCCAACAATTTCAGTGAGTAAATCCACAGTGATCAGTCCTCTGGTGCTTGATTTCAAACTGTGAACTCTTCTTCAGACGTTGCTCTTCATCACTGTGACTCTTGATGAACTTGAAGTTTGATCTTCTTTTGCTGCTGGTTCAGTGAGTTTTGCTCCGAGTGACAAACCTGCGGCTTCAGACTCTGTTAGCTGTCGGCTGTCAGCCCCGACGGCGTGTCCGTGTACGCGCCGTCGGGTGAACGATCCATGCTCTGCGTTTCCATCTTTGTGTGGAATCTGTTTATCCACTCTTTAATCGTCGTCGTTGTTTTAGCTGTTTGGTGGTCGGTGAAATAGTTTCGTGAGCTTTAACCTGAGATTTTGACGCTTCTGGCAAAAGTATATTTAAAAATAGATTCAGGATTTAATGACTGGATCAAAAAAAACTAGAGGAGGAGCCTTGAACCTTCCTAAAGGGACTCTTTCATATTGATTTGGCCATGTCCTGACTTCTGCCGCCTCTCAGTGTGATCCAAGTGGAAAAGGAGGCAGACGACCAAAGCTACCTGCTTTGATGCTCCAGTCTGCATGCAGAGTACTGTTAGCTACGAGCTGCTCTCTGTGAGCGTGAATGTTAAGCATAGAAAAGCTAGCATGAATGAGGCATGTTGCATAGAGTTAGGCTAGAAAGGTGTTATACAAGTTTGGGTCCTTTTCTACTCGCGGTGACTCACTTCCTGTTGAAATGCTGTGGGGCTTTCCGCTGCTGTTGCCATATTTGGTATTTCCTGTACCAGAGGATATCTAAGCTTGTGCTTCTTCTTTCAATTCAACAGACGTAAATCAGTACCGCTCCCATTACTAACGTGATTTTCTCATCAATACATTAATGTGATCTATCGCGTGATCTCGCTCTCATTAAAAACTGATATTATTCAACACCGTCGTCGTCATCGAGGTTTGATCGTGGCTTACGTCGTCAGCATCAATAGGAATGATTGCATCATCTTCATTAACCACAGCTGTATCATTATCAATAATAGTAAAGGTGGATTCTTGTTGGTTACCGTTGCTGACGCGTCGCTGAAACTTGCTCCAAATCCAGGCGCTGCCTCTGAACGCTCCACGGAGCAGCTTCTTCAGGAGGGTTTCTCCATCGATTTTAACGCATTCAAGAAGACAAAGAAGCCGAAGAGGTAAACTACACGTCTTATCAATGAGATAATTTACTATTTCCCGCCATAGGACTGTGACTTCTCTTCCATAGATATTGATCCGCAGGTCTAGCTGACTGGTCGATCGCGTCTGTCGTCCCGTATCCATGCTGATGATCAGAATAATCTGAATCACTGCTGCCAACTCTTCAGTGCTCGATGGTGAAATGAAGGAAGCTGCAGGCTGTCTGTGCCTCTCTGTTACTCGCAGCGATGTTATGTTCCCTCAGCTGTGCTCCCGCCTTATTTTAAGCCTTCTTCTTCTGCAGCTTTTATTTGTGGTTGGCAAACAAAACAATGGTTTATTACTGCCACCCACTGGTGTGGAGTGTGGACTCAAAAAGACAAAGTCAGACCAAACAAAGGCGTCTGTATTAAAAGTGACCTGATGGCTTTCACTGCCTCAGTTCCTTTAAAGTAAATCACAAAGCTTCATTTTCACGTCACTCACTGTGATAAAACCTGTTCTACGATCTCATCTCCCTCATCATCTCCACCAGTTACTATTTCCTCAGTGGTGTTTTCCTTTTGTGAATAATCTGTCCAGGTCTGAGTGCTGACGTCTCCTGTCTCAGTGACAGAGATGAAGGCCATAAGTAAGCAGAAAATGTAGGAACGGGAGGAAGAACGGGAAGGATGGCGGTTTTACAAAATCCAAAGAAAACCGGAGAAACGAGGAAGGAAGAGGAGACAGTCATATTAGCCTTGGACACTGCTTCAAATGGCAGCACTGCACCATTTCATCGTTTGCCAACTGCCAATAAAATAAGCAGTTGTGTTGTGTGGTGACACAACTGTCATGTGAGTAACAGAAGCACAAAAACCCTGCAGCTCATACCCAACAGAGAAAGGTGCTGTGTTTGCTGAGAGGCTTATAAAAGTATTCACTTTCAAGGAGATGATGACTTTGGCAGCAGCTGGAAGAAGGAAAAACAAAACTTTGGTGTGATCTCAGCATATGTAACAACAACAACAAACTTTATTTATAGAGCACATTTACAAACCAGTGGTGCACCAAAGTGCTTAACATGCAAGAGGGTAAGATGAAGTAACAGGAAGGATGAAGCTGTGGCAAAGTACCAAAACATGCTAGCAGGTAGAATGGCATTAAATAACATTGATTCATGTTTGTGGCTGTAATGTGACAAAATGTCATGGTCCTGGGTCGAGCGACCCAGTGTTTGAGTTTCATGTATCTTTTGTATTCATTTGCACCAGCTTAGTTCACCTAGTTAATTTCTAGATTGCTGTTTAGTCTTGTTGTCTCCCCCTGTACTAAGTCTCCCTGGTTCATGCGTCATGTCTGCGTGGTTATGTTTAGTTCTTGTCATGTCTGATCTCCATGTTTCCTGTTTTACTTTGAAAGTCTGTATTCATTGTCAGCATATTCAGTTTCACCTCTCCTGTCCTGTCGTTAGGTTCATGTGTGTCAGCTGTGCTCCCATGTGTGGCCGCTTCCCCTGATCATCCCTCATGTGTATTTAGTCTCTGTTTTTCATGTTGTCACAGCCAGTCGTAGTATTCATAGTTATGGTTTCCTGTGGCTTCCTAGTTTTACTTTCCCAGTATAATTTAGTTTAGTTTGTCACTGCGTTTCTGCCTTGTCTGCACTCCTTGTCACCAGCCACAATAAAGGCTCGCTTTCAGTTAAGTTTACTCCAGTCTGCTCTCGTGTGTTCGCACCTGGGTCCACCACACACACCACCGCACGGTCTGCCTCCTCAGATCGTGACAACAAAATGTGGGAAAGTTCAAGGGGGCCCAATATTTATGCAAGTACTGTAGACATCTATGCTTGTTGGGAGCAGTTCTGATTGTACAGTCTGACAGCTGCAGGGAGGAAGGACCTGCAGAAACGCTCCTTCATGCGTCGAGGATGCAGCAGTCTGTCTCTGCAGCAACATCTACATGCATGGGCTGGGAGACTCTGTCCATCAGAGATGTTGTTTTGGCCAGAGTCTTTCTGTCTCCACCACCTGCACTGGGTCCAGGGTGCATCCCAGAACAGAGCTGGCCTTCCTGATGAGTTTATCCAACCTCTTCCTCTCAGCTGCTGATAAACTGCTGCTCCAACA
>NW_005187667.1:273166-274683 GCF_000239375.1 Pundamilia nyererei | reverse complement strand
CCTCCTCCACCCTGCTCCACCCGTGTGAGTAAAGGCAGAAGAAGCTCATCACATAACTAAACTTTAACTAATGACTTTAATAAAGGCTGTTGCTGTGGCAGTGATGGTCCGTGTTGGTCAAGTTACTTGAAAAAAGTAATTAGTAATTAATAACCAGTGATGGGAATAACAGCGTTACTAACGGCGTTACTTTTTTCAGTAACGAGTAATCTAACTAATTACTATTCCTATCGTTACAACACCGTTATCGTTACTAACAAGGAAATGCGGTCTGTTACTGTTTTTCAACAGACGGCTGAAGCTGTGTTCAGCTCACTGCAGCTTATATCAGCTGCAGGAAGTAGCTGTAAGAATCAGGACGCTGCAGCTTTAAGCAGCTGCGCTCCCGCGGACGGTAACCATCACTTTCTGGCACAACAGCTGGAGCTCAGGGGGCAAAACAATCGCACGAGTGCTGCTGTTTGACTGAGGAAGAATAAAGGAGTCGTGGTCAATCACATGACCACTTACAGACAAAGCAACAAGGTGACATATACCAGTTTATAAACTGTGTTGATCGGCCAGTAACACCAGAGTCATGATAAACAAGATAACAAGTTAAAAGGTTAAAACTAATAAAACAAGTTTTAAAAAGAGACTTTTCCATTTTGTATGATGATGCAGAAAAAGCAGAACTGGGCTGAAAGATCTAAATCGTGTTTTTAAAAAGTAACTAAGTAATTAATTACTTTTGAAAATAAGTAATCAGTAAAGTAACGGGATTACTTTTTGGAGGGAAGTAATCAGTAATTAGTTACTGATAACTTGACCAACACTGTATACAACAGTCTTATTTACACTCTTTCAAATAGATGCAAGTAAAACAGCAGAAAGAAATAAAATCAAAGCCTCAGCAGCTCTGAGTCGCTCTTAGATCTGTTGTCACCTGTTTAGCAGGAGTGGGGCGGGTGGAGGTGCCACAGCCGTCATGTCAGTGGGCGGATCCGGCACTCGGTGCTTGTTGGAAGTTTAGGGGTTGTTTTACTGTAAAAAGAAGTTTTCTTCCCACGCACAGCGGACACTAATGTTTTTGTCACTTTTTATGGACTCAAACTCAAAGTAAGGTCGGTACTTCCAGGCTTTAAACGCTGCACGCTCATACTCTCTCTGCACTCGATATGTGATCCACTGTTGATCTGCACACAGCTGTTGTCACCAACGTCGCGCTCGCTTACGTCACTGTCATGAGACATTCTCGCAATAAAATCACAGTTTTAGCAACGCAGTGTTCCTACAGGAAAGTAACGGTAATCTAATTCGCTTTTTTCCAATGGTAATCCCTTACTTTACTCGTTATTTGAAAAAAGTAATCTCATTACAACGCGTTACTGCCCATCACTGGTGATGGCACATGCCAACCTTTGACCTCTGTGGCTGAACATGAAGCCAGTTTTGTGTCTTTCAGAGTAAAACTTGTGCAGCGCTGTTGCACACAGGAAGTGATGTCAAAGATAAAAGAGGACAGACCTGGAGAGAAG
>NW_005187667.1:269193-271907 GCF_000239375.1 Pundamilia nyererei | reverse complement strand
TTTTATTACTTGTATGATTTTTGTGCTTACTTTTAAAATATTTATATTCATTATAAATGGTTTTTACATTTTTATTTAATTTAATGTGTAAAAAATAAATACAATTTTTTTACATATAAATGTTATTTCTTTAAACAGCTGTTGCTCGAGTTTCATACCAGAAAAAAATGTTTTTATCAGTTTATTATTGGTTCATTTATATATGACATCATTGATCACTTTTACTGCGAGGAAACAACGACAGCCTGTCAGATGCTCAGAAACTCAATCTTACCTAATAACAGTAAATACAGCACAGCTTCTATTTAAGGGTACGTCAGCCAATCAGGAAGCAGAAGGAGAGTCAGATGTCACTGTGGGCGTGGCATTTGTTTCAGTTCATGCCTGCATGCAAACTGCTGCTTTCAGCACAGGAAACAGGCCAGTTTATCTTCAGTCTGTTTCTCCAGCGCGTGTTCATCGCCCTCTGGTGGCCGAGTTAGTCAGTGCAGCTTTAAAACACGATAATGAAGCTCAAAGCAGAACAAACAGACGCGTCTCTACAGTTTTTGCTACGTGTCCTCTGTTTACAGGAAGTCTTCCTCCACCTTGGATGTGAAGCGGTCCTTTTTACTAACGTGGGCGGATTTTCACTGTTACCCTTTGAGCCGATCGCCACCTCCTCTGCTCCTCCCTCGTTTGTGCTTGTGGTGGTGACAGACCCTGGAGAGCCGCACAGAGTTCAGGTGAGGCTGTGGCAGTCACACACAGAGACTGATGATGTTACCTCTCAAATCAAACGCCTCACAGTTAGGAGGAGCAGATGTGACTCCGCCCCTCGAGGGGAGGAGCTGTGACGACAGGAAACAAGAAAATGAACTTCAGTTACGACTCATAACCTCGGTTCTATGTGCACAGATGGAGCTGAAGGGGTCAAAGGTCAGGGCTCAGCCTTGTTTATGGTGTGGATGGATGTTTTCAGTGATGAACCTGCTAGCCTTTAAACTTTCGGACGTGTTGGTGGAGGTTTTGATCGACTTCGTCCTTCACTCATCCTGCTGATCAATCACAGCGACTGATTCAGGTGTGTTTGTGGTCCAAGCATCGTGTTCTGGAGTTGCTGGTGATGTCACTCAGCCAGGCGGACCACCAGAGCCCTATGTGCACAGAGTTCAGCCGATCAGAGGCCGGTCTGGAGGCCCAGTGTGGTCAGGGGTAACATATCTGGAGAATCAGCTACCCTAACCCCTGGGGGCTCTGGTGGTCCCGCCTTCATCATTAGGACGTGGCGGCCTGTTTGTTGCGGAAAGTTTCAAAAAACGCCATCATGCCCTTCCTCACACTGCTGCTGCTGCCGCTACCCTTCGCCATCCTCTGCGCCATCATGCTGGAGCTGCTGCCGCCATGGTGACGGGATGTGAGGGGAGGGAAGGCGGCGCCATCCATGGAGTTGGCCCGTTTCACCTTTGACGGGTTTGCACGCCATGATTTGGTCCTTGGGGGAGGAGTCTGAGCCACCAGACACTTCTGATACTGGACCTGAAGGAGCAACAGCAGCCAACAGAGGGCGCCAGAGGAATGATTTATTCTTATGATTAATATTTATGCAATATATCAACAAAAACTCTGAGTGTACGTCAGGTGATCAGTGTGATGTCCGTGACCTGCATCTCTCACCATGCACGCAGCCTGGACGGCCTCGGAGATGATCCCAGCGTCCGGTTCACACCAGAACACGTGACATTCAAACTGCTGCGTGCCGCCGTCCACGATCACTGCGAAGGTGTGGCTGTCGTGACCGACGCCCAGGAAGGTGAGGAAGCGTACCTGACACTCCCAGAATGGCTCGTCGCCGTCCTGTCAGCACGACAGGAGGAGGGTTAAACACAGCCATGATGACCTTTGACCTGAAGTCTATGTGCATCGAGGACTGTACCTCTCCTTTCCACAGAGACAGGACGTTATCGGTGACGTGGATCACGGTCGGCTCCCAGTCGTCTCGGTCTGTGGAGTTCATGATGCTTTCTATCGCTCGGTTCAACACCTCCATACCTGCGACACACATCAGCGACCTTTAACCTTTTAATCACACAATATTAAAACACTCCTACTGGTTACACTAAACATTCACAGAGGGTTTTATTTCCACCGAGGCCCTCCTGATCGGAGACCTCAACATCTGCGATCATCCACGTCAGATGTTCCCTGTGGCGCTTCAGGCCAGTTTCAGGTCGCTCAGCTGAGCCGTGCATCTCCAGGTTTCATGACCAGGACTCACCTGGTCTCATGTTTGGGAGCCGTGTATAAAAAAGATCCTAAATAATTAGAGCAGTATTTTGTTAAGTCGCTTGAATTAAAGCTGAAAGTCTGCATCATGGTTGTCTGCATGATCACCTGTTTGTGCGTGCTGTACATGAGTGTATATCATGGTCCAAAGCACCAGTGTTTCCAGTGAATGCATATTAATGGTTGAGCTCAGCCCAGGTGTGACAGGTGTGTTTATGTCCTACCCATGGCTCGCGACACCGGCAGGTTGCCGATGTACTGGACCTCAAACTTCTGCACCTGCTGCCGCACTGCCTCCAGAAACTCCACTGAAACGACAGCAAGATCAGTAATCAGCCAAAATTAGTGCAGGACCAATCAGAGCGCAGCGTCTACACTAAGGACGCACGGCAGGTGACTCACCTTGTCTCGGCAGGTCCTCAGGTGAGATGCTCTCCATGGTCAGGGAG
>NW_005187667.1:267372-268541 GCF_000239375.1 Pundamilia nyererei | reverse complement strand
AGAGTTAGTGTAAACAAACCGAAGCATGCAGGAGCACAAACCAGGAGTTCAGCTCAGCGAAGCACAAACACAGGAAGCGGGGAAATACGCTCTCTGATTGGCTCACCTGCCATTGTTGCAGCCCACCCCCCAAACACGGATATTGATGATTGGCTGACAGTGCAGGGGGGTGTGGTCTAATGGGTCCAACAGGGTCAGGGTGTCTTTTTTCAGAACTAGCATCATCTCGCGGCCCTGCAGACAGACAGGTGGATGGACAGGTGATGAACAGGTTCCACAGGACACACGTGCACTTCCTGCATCCTGCCACAGGAGGGCAGCAGGTGTCTCACCTCCCCCCAGGCACCCAGCCGCTCTCTCTGCTCGGGGCTGCTGCAGTGAGACAGCTGCTGGATGACGTTACTAACAGCGAGGCTGCTGCGACCAGGAGAAAGGTCCTCCTCCTCCACCTGCAGCCAGCCGAGGGAGCGCACGGCAAAACACTGGACAGGTGGAGGGGGAGACATGTAGAGGGGGAGACAGGTGGAGAGGGAGACAGGTGGAGGGGGAGACAGACAGTAGGTTGATGGGTGACAAACAGAAACCAGGACACAGAGGCAGAGAGATTAAATCAGATTAATGCGCAATAAAACGAGGTCGAGAGACACAGACACAAACAAAGAGAGAGAGAGTGAGATTAGCGCAGATTAGAGCACCAGAATAAGTCCTGGACCAACGAGGACCTCTCGTTTCTGTGTTCAACACGTCGTTCCAGAAACCTCTCCATCATTTTCATCATGTTCACACAGGAAGTCGAATGTGCCCTTAATTTATTACCTGTGTAAATTAACCATAACCACAGGGGGCGCTGTTGCCCCAGTCAGAGTTAAAGTGACAGAGTTTTTATTTATTTGACAGAATCAGGTATTATTAATGTTGCTGTCTCACCTTGGAGTCGGGGTCGTGGTTGGTGAGGTCATCTTCGTGCCACGAAGACCTGAGAAACAAAAAGAGTATCACCTGCACAGGTGTAGAGTGCAAACAGCAGGTCCTCATGATTACAAGGATCAGTGTGTCCTCATAAGTCTGCAGAACTACAGTGAGGACCAGGGTCGGGGTCCAGGACACACCTGTGGGGATGTTTGTAACCAGTGGGGACAGCTGTGACGGGACTTCAGCTGTACGAGGAC
>NW_005187667.1:266544-267211 GCF_000239375.1 Pundamilia nyererei | reverse complement strand
AGGACAGCTGTGTCCTGGACCTGGACACCTTTAAGCTGTCATGGTGGGAACACATCACCCATACTGCACATGTATGTGTTACCTGTCCTCAGGTGGACCTTCTGTCTCCTTGTTGGAGCTCTGCTGTCCAGCCTCCTCCTGCTGAGACACCACAGAAGAAGAAAAGCCTGAGGTGACCGGGTCAATCTGAGCAGGTTTACTGGAGCAGGTCTGCTTCTTCTCACCTGGGCATCGAGCAGCTGCGGTGTCCCTGTAAGACGGGGATGTTGCCACTGGGTGGCGCCGGTGGGAACGTGCCAGTAGTACGTTCCCGTGGAGTCTTTGATGGTTCTCCAGCCAGAGGGAAGGTCTGGGTCCAGCAGCAGGTTCTGGTCTGTCCAGATGTTGTCTGCAGGGACACAAAGCAGGTAAATGTGAACTGTTTAAAAGATGGAGCAAGCTTCTGTCTCTGAGAACATGGGCGGGGCTTAAACCTGCATTCAATCTGATGGCCACCAGTGGGCGATGTGTGTGGTTCCTGTTCTGTTCATGAGTCGCTCTATCACACGTGTGATAGACTGGAGCATCGACAGGAGCACGCTCATTGGCTGACAAACTGTGATCGACTGATTAGCCAATGAATGTGCGCCTTCACATTTAGACCCTTTTGTATTGTCTATATCAGTAA
>NW_005187667.1:264169-265918 GCF_000239375.1 Pundamilia nyererei | reverse complement strand
CTGAGTTTGAAAACCCTCGTTGAAGATTTTACAAAATCTTAAATATTCTTAAATTATTTTAGTCTTCTGTTTAAACCAACTAGCACCCCGTGATGATGATGATGATGATGATGATGATGATGATGATGATGATGATGATGAGTGTTACTCCATCCATAAATGTGAGTCAGGGTTCAAATAAAGCACTAGCCAAAGTAATCCCATTACTGCACTCATCTCTAATCGTGTCGTCAAACTTCTTTCAGATGTGAAAATGTTCAAATGTTCTGAACTCAGAGTTCAGACAAACATTCATTTTGTGTGCAGCTGAAACATGCTGCTCACTGTCAGCTCCAGCTGTGAGTCCACAAACTGAGCTCAGACATCCATCACCTCACAGCTGCTTTAACCTCCTAGGACCTGCGTCCTCATATGTGGACGTCACATTTTGGGTTATTTAGACCAAAATACTCAATTTTGCTCTACAAGGGCCTGATATCCACTTACGAGGACATTATGCTGCTACTGTAATATCGAAATTTTAAACAAATATCCTCATACAGTATGTGGCTCTCACTTTTCCTTAAAAACTAAAATCAGGTAATTCTTTGTTTTTACATTCATCAGGTCCCAATCAGCCCAAATATCAAAGAGAGATTAAAAATGCTGCTGTGGAAGAGTTCGGGTGGTATGGGGTTAAAGCACCGCTCTGCCCATCATCAGATCAGGTATCGATCCCGGGACATCAGCACTGCTGTCTGCTGCAGAGGACAGCAGCGCGCAGTCAGCGCTGACACATCACAACTGCATCGGTTCACTTTGAAAGCAACGGCACTTATAATCATTTTAAATTCAATGAAGTGAGCGGTTGCATTTCTGTATAGACACATTCAGCAGCTCACATTTAATGAAAGCGTCCTTTTAAAGGCAGCTGAACGCTCTGTGATTGGCTGCTCTCTGCACTGAGTCAGCGATGTTCAGATGTGCGTCCGTGGATCTGAAACGTTTTCTCAGGCAGATTCTGAACGAGCTGCTTCTCTGGTTCCTTGCAGGGTCCTGGGTTGTTCTGGAGAATCCTGAGCCTGAACATAAGTCTGTATGTTTCTATGAGCTGTGCCCCGAGCACGGACACGTCCACCACCTTGTGTCCTTCAGGCCTCCTGCTCTGCTCTCACACTGCTGACTCTCTGAGCTCTGAATGTTCCTGTTTTATTCCTGATATCTCTGTAAAAACTACAACAGGAGAGGCCAGCGGTGATCGGAGGTCATGCTGCGTTAGAGGAAGAGAGGAAACCGGAGAAGCTGTGAATAATTAATAAGTGCTCCGAGACACCAGACGCTGAATGGGCTGATTAAAAGACAACGATACGATCAGCCTGAGACGGGGAGGCGGGGCCATGCTGCTGACCAGCAGAGCTGCGGCCTGAAAGTCGTTCCCACAGCAGAGCACTGATTGTGTCAGACGACAGTTACCTGTGATTGGGAGCTTATACACACTGAGACGCTTACATTCAGTCATGTGGGGGATTTAATATTCCTGGTATATAATCACACGTGTTTCAGATTAAGATGAAAGTTTAAAGTCACGCTCATCCAAACCTTTATTTTAGTCTGTTTCCCCAAACAGGGAGAGACGCCTGCTGAGCATGAACTAAAGGTTTGTCTCATAAATGTTCATGTTGAAGCTGAACGTTGAGCTTCTGCTGGTTCAGGGCTGATGAAGGACTGAGACGGCACCAACGACTGAGATACGAATATAAGAAATACTTT
>NW_005187667.1:257974-262832 GCF_000239375.1 Pundamilia nyererei | reverse complement strand
AAAAAGCATGATAATATAATAAGTAATCCAAAGTATTCAGAATACGTTACTCTCATTGAGTAACGTAACGGAATATGTTACAAGATACTTTTTGGATTATGTAATCTGTAATCTGTAGTGGAATACATTTCAAAAGTAACCTTCCCAACGCTGCATATATATGAGAAACATGGCAGCCCTGGATACAAACAGCTGACTTCACAGGCTGTGACCTGAGCGTCCTGTGTACCGACTGCAGCGGAGCTTTAGTTCATAATGACCCTTTAAAAGACGAGTGATGGAGGACAAACACCACCGTCCTTCTGTAGACTTTGTTGTGTCCCTCTGTGTTTTCCTGTCCCTCTCTAATGTTTTGGGCCTGATGAGGACCCCGAACACCAGAAGGTCAGTCAGTTAGCCAGTGAAGCTAACAAACAATAAAAACACTGAAGACTATTTCTGCTTATTCTGTTACTTTTCCTCCAATCAGCACTCATATGCTGGTTAGCTGGAAGACTTAAAGTGAGCACTTAGGTTATATATCCAAATGCTTCACTCCGTGTAGCCACGTACCTACACAAACAAACTCTAGAGCCAGGTTAGGGCTAACACATGGTATCATGCTAACAGACCCCAAATAACAACAACAACAAATGTTCTTAAATATCTGTGAACCTGTGTACCCCCTCTCTGCCTCCAGTAATATTTCTGTTTATATTTATACATTTGACAGCTTAACGTTGACTACAGTGATGCTGTGCTGACAGATGTGCTGCAGCTGGATAATCCACGTTGACAGTAACTGTGTGAAAGGTGCACCTGCTGGCTACATACATGATGTACTGACACAGACTGAAGCTAAAGCTCTAAGGTTCAATCATGACAACATGCTAACACAACGAACATAAGCTAACAAGTTCAGAATCATGAGTCTGTGTCAGAGCAGTGAAGCTAAAAGGTCAGAGGTCATGAGATTATGCTAACAGGCTGCAGTGTTTCATTTTTGTGGACAAACACGTTAGCAGGTCCTGGTTAGGCAGCAGCAGCACCAGGACCCCTGTTTGCATGTATGTGTGATTGTGTGTGTCTTACCATCATAGTTGACTATAATGATGGCCAACATGTAGTCCTTGCCCATCATGGCTCCGCCCTCCAATACGTGTGTTCCAATCAGCTGATCACCAACACACACATACACACGGGCCCAGAGGACGGTTGTTAACGTCTTCTCCCGTTCGCCTCTCTCTCTGTCTGTCTGTCTTTCTCGGTGTCTCTCGTTCCTCCGGCTGTCGCTCTCTACGACGACACCATCAGTCTTCTTCTTCTCCTCCTTTGTGCTTGCCCAGCGTTTGTCTCTCCCTCTCTCTCCCTCCTCTCTGCCTGATAAACGATGCTGCTTGTCCTCCTCTCCTCCCTGTCCTCCCTCTCCCTGACTCTCCTCCTCCTGCTGATGTCATCACTCCCCTCCCTCTCCTATCTCACCCTTCACTGTAAAAAACTGAGTGTTACTACTGTGGTCGCGTTCACATAATGTCTGGTAAACAGTCAACTCGAGGCACTTCATATTGTACAGTAGACCCTACAATAACACATACAGAGAAAAACCCAACAATCATATGACCCCCAATGAGCAGCACTTTGGTGACAGTGGGAAGGAAAAACTCCCTTTTAACAGGAAGAAACCCCCGACAGAACCAGGCTCATGGAGGGGCGGGGCCATTTGCTGTGATTGGTTGGGGTGAGAGAAGGAAGACAGGATAAAGACATGCTGTGGAAGAGAGACAGAGATTAATACTCCTCCAGATTTGGAGGTCTGATTCTCATTCCCACTGTTTCACACTCGGCTGCAAACCGTTCCAGTGCGAGCTGGAGGCCATCACTCCATGAAGCCAACAGAACCACATTTTTTACAAAAAAACAAAGAAGAGACTCTGAGACCACGCAGTGAAGCCTTCAGACACTTCACTACGCCTAGACGTTCTGTCCATAAAAGTTATGAAGAGAATCGATGACAGAGGGCAGCCCTGGCTGAGTGCAACACCCACTGGAAACCAGTCTGACTTATTGCCGACTACGCGGACCAAGGTTGTATTAGGATGGCATGGCCTGCTTCAGAGACAGGGATGATAAATATGAACAAGTATCTCTGCTTGGTTTTAGACATCCAGCAGTTAATGTCATCAGTGCAGCTGACAGAGGTCACATCATAAGATCATCTGCACGGAACAGCAGGAGATGTTGTGGTTCGTTATGATTGTACCAAGTGCGAGCATGTACAGGCTAAAGAGCAGTGGACCGAGGACAGAACCCTGAGGGACCCCTGACTGGAGTGTGATTACTTTGACCGTTAGATATGGTGACAGGCAATTCATTTTGTTTGTTTTCAAATCATTTGCTGAGAAATGAAATATTATAAATGATTAATTATCAGTGGCTCTAAGAGGTGTGACACAGATGTGACAGGTTGGTGGGGTCGAGTACAGAGACTGTAACTGATGAGGAACTTCAGGTGAGAAAGTTTTAAAATGGTCTTGTGGAGTTGAACCTCTATTTCCTGGATCAAAGTTTCACTTTTCACTTCACTAACGGGAGCACGCTACACGGTTATTAGTTTGACTTTCACAATAAAATACTCCAGAGATCAACTAATGACTGCATCCAGGTTCATTAGTTTGTTTACAGTCTCGCTCTCTCTTTATTTCAGGCTCACTGCGTGTCACACTACGTCATCATATCTGTGACACAGCGGCCACGTGTCCCGGAAATGTTTGTAATGTTGGGCGTTCCTGAAGCTCGAGACATTTCAAGATACAGAACCATTTCCTTTTCAAAGTAAAAGCCTTAACATTAAACGTAAGAACATGTTTAAACGCAACACTATAATCGTTTATTTTATTTTCTAGTTTCTGGGCTTTTACTAACATTTATAAATTATTAACTCTAAAAAGTCATCTTGTTTCTTTGTTTGCTTGTCATAATCAGAAAACATGTATATTTACTCACTTAAGTAACTCGGTTATTGTATAATATTATTGTTAAATGTTATATTTTTATTATTTTATCATAGGTTATTATTTTATATGCAGCAATTTATTTTATTCCAATAATTCAGTGGTGACAGAAGAGTTTTCTCTGCTTTTGCACATCTATCTCTCCTTGAACAAGAAAAAATACATATAAAAATGCATATCCTTTCTAATATTTATTCAGAGTGATATTAGAAAAATATAAAATAAATAAACGTTTCAAGAAACTTTTATTTTGAAGCTGGACCGGAAACCGGAAACCGTTCCCCGTGTAGTCTGACCCGGGCCCGGCTTGTCCCGTCCACAGCAGGACTCTGTGTCGGTTTACTTTAAGTTTAATTTGGACCAAAGTTGCCCCGAAGCTTCGGTCCCTGTTTAGCTCGGTGGATTAGCCTCCCGGTTAGCTTAGCCCAGCTTCCCGCCGCTGCTCTCTGGACTCCAACATGGAGGACATGTACGTTAAACCCGGTGAGTTTCCTCCTCCCGGCACAGAGCGGCTCTGCCTCCATGAAGAAGGACATTAATGTTAATGAACGGTGTCGTGCCCGGTAACGATCTGCTCTCCTCTCATCGTCTATTAACAGAACACAGTGACGAACTTCATTCACAAATCTGTGAATTTAAAGTTTTTAGGACTACAGGCAGTAAATAAATAGTGTGTAAACATAATCTGTGTCAGGTACCAGTTATTGGGTTGTTATTCGACATTCGGCCAGCAAACAATAATAATAAAATAGAAATGGAGGTTTAGTGTTTTGTTTAACGGTAACGGGCTGTTGCGACTTGTATGAGTACGTGTAAGGTTACATTTGAATTTATGTCTGATTTAAACATGCCGTTTGTAGCTGATTTCTCTATGAGTGGAGTCTTCGTGTTCAGAATGATGAACCGGAGTTTGGTTGGACTGGCTGGACACGTAAATGAGTCCGCCTGCTCAGCTGGAACAGAATCACCTGAGAGCCAGGTAGTACCGGACTGCAGTCACGTGGTCAGCTGATTCCGAAGGGAGTCTGTGTTTATCTAACATCAGAGACGTGGAAAGAAAGACGAGACGAACCTCATTTAAAAACTTGTTAGTTTTACATTTCGCGGAAGCTTCAGCCAGCTCACACACACCTGACACCTGTAAATGTTAGTGTTTCTTAATCCTGAGTGTATTTAGGTTCGGCTCACGAGTCATGCACCAGATGATCATCATCCAGGTGCAAACAGGAGTTTAATTTGATGTTTCCACAAACTGAAAGTCCTGATCAGGTTATAGCGGAAATCACGTGATCAGTGACGGCTCGATAAACGACCTGACTGACCTTATGTTTACACACACGTGGACAACGTTAGTGTTGCTGTTTTTAGATTCCAGAGCTGCTTTCATTGATCAGTTATTGATTACGAGGCATCAGATGGTGTGTTTCTGTCTGACCGATGAGGGTCATTGATCACATGAACAGCTTCAGCCATCTGTCACAGGGCAAACTGGGGTATTGATCCCAGTGTGCTTTAAATTAGAGGATGGATCATGTGACCAGTGAGGGGATCAATAATCAGTCACATCTGAGTCACAGTAACAAGTCTCCACAATCCACCTCCTGCGTGATGTGAGTCATGAGAGTTTGTGTTGTCCCTGAACCTCACACCATCTCACCTTTACCTGAAACGTCCCAGGTGGAAGGACCACGTCTTTATCTGAATTCTGCAGACTGTCAGGTCCCTGCCGTCAGTAGTGTTCTCAAAAATAGAAACGCTCTTTGCTGTTGTTCAGACTCCATTTTTAATTCCATTAAGTAGAAAATCGTGGGGGCGATCGTGGCTCAAGAGTTGGGAGTTCGTCTTGTAATCGGAAGGTTGCCGGTTCG
>NW_005187667.1:254222-257954 GCF_000239375.1 Pundamilia nyererei | reverse complement strand
GGACGAGTGTTTGGGAAACTGATCCGAGTGGTGGACACGCCGGGAGTTTTAGGGTGGGAGCGGCAGCTGAGAAAGCTCTGTGGGGACGTCCTCAGGTCCTCCGGACCTCACCTGTTCCTGCTGGTGCTGAGCGTCGGTCGGTTCACCGTGGACCAGGAGGAAGCTCTGAGGGTGGCCGTGAACGCGGTCGGGCCCCGAGGGCTGGAAAAGAGTTTCCTGCTGTTGACGGGAGGAGATCTGCTGAAGGATCGGTCTCTGGAGGACTTTGTGCGTGAAGGTGGAGACGGCTCGTTCTCAGAGATCGTGGGACAGTTCGATGAGGTGTATCACCTGTTCAACAACAAAGATGGAGGACAGGAACAAGTGAGAGAGCTGCTGCTGAAGGCGGGACACCTCCCCACAGGTAAGAGCTGACCTGATGTTGCTGTGGGCGAACAGCTGCTCACAGCTGCATCTACACTGATTTTAAGTTCAACTACTCATTTAATCTCTGCAACATGTCAGGATGAACAAACCGACGCGATAAAGAAACACTGCTGTTCAAGGAAATGTGTCAGACTGGTTATTTAGTTTACTGCAGACCACTGTTAAAGTATCATAGTTAAAGTACACTGTTGGTGTTTCATACTGCAGGTAGTGGAGAGCAGGGTTCCAGTACATGGTTGGTATTGTTCGTGATTAATTGTTGGATTGGGAATTTAAAGTAGGGTAATAAAGGAAACACATTAGTGCTTATGGAGCCTTTTATTGGGTTTATTTGACATACGATTAAATCGACAGCTTGTGAAGGTGGAGAGACAGGGGGCTGGCCCTCCTGTGTCAGAGCCACAGTTAGAGCTGCTTGCACTTAATCATTTGTCAATAACCTAAACATATGTGAAATGAGAACTTGTAAAGGTACTCACCTGTCCTGGTTGCTTCTTGCAGGATGTGGAGCAAAAGAGTGAAAGCGGCTCAATCACCTGTTTAAGAGCTCGTGGAGCAGACCAGTGTGCCGGGTTAGGGAGTGTGGTTAAAGAGGGTTTTAATTTATATAATAATGGGTGAAGCTTATGTTATTGGTTTGTTTATAGTACGTGTTGGAAACATGTATGTGTGTGATGTGCTTTAATGTTATTGTATGTTTGTTTGTGTGGAGGGTTGTTTTCATGTTGGTTAGTTAACCCCACACTTGGGCTAGTCCGGATGCTCACCTGGAAAGGTGGAGTAAAAAGGAAGCCATTGTGTTTAGTTGTAGTTAGTGTTCGTGCTGTTGTCATGCTCCGTCTTTAATAAAGTGCCAATCCATGGACGTCTTTTACTCCAGTCTCGCGTCATATTATTGGACAGAACCGATGACCGCCGGCCAAAACTGACACTGCACCTGATGGGGGTGGGGGTGTCGGGGGTCTGTTTTCCAAAGATGTCTAGTGGGCTGGGTGGGGGTCGTTCACGGGTCACTGATGTTGCTGCTCCATCAGCTCCTCCTGCAGAGGCTTACTTCCTGTGTTAGCTGACCTGTTTTTACTGAGCTGTGAGCAGCTCTGACATCATCTCCTGCTGAGGTCACATGACCAGTGTCAGTTTGTTCTCAGGCTGTGAGCTGCAGACAAACTACAAGAAACACTTCCACTCATGACGCTCTGATCTTCTCCTACAGGTGGAGCAGAACTCAGGATGCTGCTGGTGGGGAAAACAGGAGTTGGGAAGAGTGCAGCAGGAAACACCATCTTAGGGAGGAGAGTCTTTAGATCTACATCATCTCCTTCCTCAGTAACATCAGAGTGTGAGAAAGAAACAGGTCTGTTTGACGGTCAGACCCTGGCTGTGGTTGATACTCCACCTCTGTTTGACACCCATAGAAGTCAAGAGGAGAATAAGATAGAGATCGCTAAATGTGTCTTCTTGGCTGCTCCTGGTCCTCATGTGATCCTGGTTGTGATCCAGGTTAGCAGATTCACTATAGAAGAAAAAGAAACAGTGAGAATCATTCAGCAGATGTTTGGAGAAGAAGTAGCAGGTTACACCATGGTCCTGTTCACCTGTGGAGACCATCTGGAGGATGCTGGAATCACCATGGAGGACTATATCGCACAGTATCCAGCTCTCCATGACTTCATCCGTCAGTGTGGTGGAAGATATCATGTTTTTAACAACAGAAGCAGAGATCCTGCTCAGGTCAGAGAGCTGCTGAAGAAGATCAACACCATGGTTCAGAGAAACGGAGGAAGCTACTACACCAACGAGATGTTCAGAGAGGCTGAGAGAGCCGTCAGAGAAGAGAGGAGACGCCTTCTGAGAGAGAATCATGAGATGTTAGTAGACAGGCTGAGAGAGAGGAGACATGAGTCGTGTGTTCTTCACTGATCTTCATCATTAATTATTATTAATCATCGTCATGAAGACAAAGAAGGAAAATGTTCATTTGACCTGATTAAAAGCTGACAGTCTGATTATTGATCATGTGATTATTATTATTAAACAGCTGTTTGATCCTGTGATCATTCTGATTGGTGATGTTATTGATCAGCTCCTCTGATTGGATCCTGTTGGTTATATATATCATTAGTGTTGATGTAAACTTCCTGTCAGCAGTTTAAACCATGTTTCATTCAACCGTCACGTGACTGTGACGTCAGAGGGGACGAACGGACAGCAGTGAGCAGAGCGCCCCCTGTTGACCTGCACAGTTTCTGACCAATGGGATCACAAAGCTTCCGTGCGTCCTTCAGCAGAGGAGACACTGGAGCATCCTTTGTGAAGGGGAGGAGGAAATGCCGTCCCATAATTCATAGCGACGGAGCGTTCAAAGTAAAGAGCTCCATCACGTACACCTTCATCACTGTTTTCATTTCATCCAGAAGCTGCTGATGTACTCAGTTTGTATCAGCAGCCGTTACACTCACAGCTCAACCCGCTGCAATAAAACTTCTTCCTGTTGACTCTGAAGGTTATGTTCCAGATTAATGGTTGTAAATGGTAAACGGCCTGTATTTGTGTAGTGCTTTACTACCCTAGGGACCCCAAAGCGCTTTACACATTCAGTCATCCACCCACACACACATTCACACACTGGTTGTGTGTGATTGTGCAGCAGCATCAGTGCGTTTAGGGCAGTAAACTGTGTCGACTGCAGTTCACATGTTGTGTTTGTGAAGGTGAAACTAAGAGAAGTGGTCCTGTGCTCAGGTTTGAGCCCCAGCCGGACTCTGAGCCTCTCTGTGAACAGACGTGGATTACTCGATTACTCTGCAGTGTACAGAAACATCCACTGACTGCTGTGAGGTCTGTGAGCGCCCTCTGCTTCCTGAAACATCACTGACCCAAACCCGCTCAGCTCCTTCAAAGTGAATCACATGGATGTTGCTCACATTCATTACAGCACTAATAACACGACTCGTCTTTATTATTGTTGCAAACGTGATGTGTCTGTGCTTTTATTTAATGGTGTCGTGTTTCCAGAAGTGACATAGTGAAAGTAAAGCGCAGTCCTCGGTAACATCAGGCGAGTGACCGTCAGCTGTTTCCACCTGAGCAGGTGAGTCCCACTGAGTGTGTGTGTCAGTGTTACACACACTCACCTGTTCAGGTGTGATGAATTTCAGTCAGACTGAAGCAGGTGTGTGTTCACACTCACGACTGTCCCGGGAATCAGAACCAGAAAAAAAGGCATTTAAAAGGTTACCATGGCGAGTTTAAGTCCAAAGGAACGAGAGAAAAACTCTTGTAGTCAGTGAGACTGTTTCTAATGTC
>NW_005187667.1:252096-254202 GCF_000239375.1 Pundamilia nyererei | reverse complement strand
TGAATGTGTAAAGCACTTTGAGGTCCTTAGGGACGAGTAAAGCGCTATATAAGTACAGGCCATTTTACCAAAATTCTGTGAGCTCGGCCCTTCAGGTGTTTCAGGAAGCATTTGTACTGGGAGCAGTGGAGCAGACGTGACTGCGTGCAGCTCTTACTGAGGAACGTTTAGAGCTGGTTTAAAACTCCCAACTCTTTGAGCAGGTAACCAGGAGCGGGGCTGGAACGACCCCCCTCAGTTCTCCTATGGCCTTCAGATGGCCCACGGACCACAGAGGAACCTCCTCAACAAGAGACCGCCTCCTGCGCTGACCTCAGGTACGAACAGTAGTGATGTGTCGCTCGATAATGAAACGGCTCTTATTGGGAGCCGTGTTTCTTTTTTTTTTCCTCGCACTTTTTTTCGCTTCACGCCGCACGTGAGCCTTGTGTTTGTGGTGAGCAGAGGGGGGAGGGGCGGCAGTTACACTCACAGTAGCACAGGAACAGAGCGGGAGGGAGAGAGAGAGACGGGGGCAACAACAGACAACATGGTGACATTAGAAAGGTAGAAAAGAAGCAACATCTGGACCCATTTCAGCTTTACAGCACAAAGGCAGAGTGTGAGTCTGCAAGAAGACGCTGTCGCACAGAGCTGCACAAACAACCTGCACAGGCTCCTGACAACTGTCCACCCATCAGTGCAGGGGGAGATCAAACACAGTCAGCTGAGTGTGATATTAATGAAGGTGCCAGTGTGTCTACACCACCACAACCCTGAACCAACCCAGAGCTCTGAGAGCGTTTGCAGAAGTCTGACCCAGCAAGACACGACTCAGCTGATGAAGACCTGCAGACACGACCGCACTTGATTTCCAACTATTTTCAGTTGCTGATGTTAAAGGATTCAGAAAGTTTGTTCACTGAATCCTGTGAATGCACTTCCAAACAATCCTGCCTGCATGACGGAGAACGTGCGTCTGCGCTTTGTTTTGCATATTTTCATTTATATTGTGTTGTGTTGTGGTCTGCAGTGTTTTGTGTTAAGTAGTTAATAGTAGAATTGTAAATAGTTGGTTTTTGCATTTTATAATTTATGTTTTACATTTTATGGAGTGAATCAGTATTTCATTTTGTCCATAATTTTATGTTGTTGTTGATAATAAATTGATTCAAGCAATAAAACAAACAGTCAGCTGATCCACCTGCTGCTAAGAACTACAACCAGATACTTAATAATGACCTTCACCTATAGGTGCAGGAGCCCCACCTGCAGCCCCTCCCTCCTCCAACCCTCTCGCACCACCTCCCTGTGCTGTAGCTCCGCCTCTACTCAACCCAGGTAAGAAAGGCTTCTAATGAGATGTGGTGAGTTTACACCTGACAGCTGAGACATTTATTGTTTGGTTTCTCCCAGCTGGACCTCCACCTGGTGCTGTGGCCACGCCCCCTCCTCCTCATCTGGGGCAAATGACGACTAAGAGAGAGGCTGCGATCAGCCAATCAGAGAGTGAGCCTGAAGTTGAGGGCGTGATGTCGGTGCTGAACGGAGCGCTCGCTGCCTGCAGACGCGCTGTGAAAGTGAGTTCAAAAAATGACGTCATTCAGGGGTAAAACCGCAAAGGATTCTGGGAACTCGTGGCAAGCGGTACTAGCGCACGCAGGCTTTCACATGAAAACAGTCACACAGCGATAAAAAGAAACACAAAATGTCAAGAAGCTGTTGTGTTATTAACTGCAATAGCCGGTCGCATGACAGCCACGGGAAGCCGACGAGCAAAGAGATCGGTTGTTATCGGATTACGTCGTTGAAGGGAAATTGTTCGAGCCATGTTTCCGAAGTAACAAAGAGCCAACGGATGGCCTGGATCGCAGCCATTCAAAGATCAAATATAACGTCCCAGAACAGCTCACAGGTTAGTCTGCTCCAAGCATTTCCACATAGCTCAGTCTGCTGTTGTAGCAGTGATTCTTGAGAGAAGGGACAAAACATGTCGGGCAGATAAAAGACAAACCAAGGCAATGTTTATACAACAAAACTATGATTTTGTCTTCAAACATCCATCCATCCATCCATCCATCCATCCATCCATTCGCTTCCGCTTATCCTTTTCAGGGTCGCGGGGGG
>NW_005187667.1:246616-251096 GCF_000239375.1 Pundamilia nyererei | reverse complement strand
TGGTCTGTCAATCTCTATATATTACATCAGCAGGGGGCGCCACCACGTTGCAGTGAATGTTACTGTAGCACAAAGTGACCTTTGACCCTGAGCTGAAACTTTGGCTGTGTCCCAATTCAGGGTCTGCAGCCTTAACGGTCCTCAAGGGCCGCCCACTCAAAGACCGCTAAGGCCGGAAGTGCGAGGCTTGTGAAACAGGACGGTCTAGCCTCCGTCGCGCTGCCCAGGTTGCCTAGCAACCATGATACTAACTGGAAACGTTTCATACAGCTTTGTTTGACAGAGATGAAGGAGAACGTGTTTTGTTCGTTTGTTTCTACACGAGCTCTGTGTGGTTTAATGAGGCTGAGACCACACGACTGTCAAACATGATTCCTGTGCTGAACAGTCGTTTAAGATTAGCTAGTAAATAACAATTAGCTGCTGTTGTTCATGAGACTAAAGTCATCTCACTGTGGTAATGTAAATACAATATGGCCAATATTATAGTTATTATATTAATCATTATTAGTTATTACAGCAGTGAGCTGGAACTCTGGGTCAAAGATTCAAGTTGCATTTATTTATTTGTCCTGTCACCTTAAATCTTCACTCAAAGACAAGTACCTGTGACAGTGTATATACAGATGTTTTATATATAAGAGACAAATATTGTTCTGTCTACACCGCCACATCCTTGAAATTCAGGGAAATGAAGGACGTGTTTGAGGCTGCATTTCGAGCAGCCTTTGAATTGGGACAGCCTTCGTCGCTGTGACGTAATCGTCCTTAAAATGCGGCCTTTAAGGCTGCAGACGCTGAGTTGGGACACAGCCATTATCTTCATCAGAGAAATAACCAGATATTTCAAATCACCTCTGA
This sequence comes from Pundamilia nyererei, assembly GCF_000239375.1. Classification (NCBI taxonomy): domain Eukaryota; kingdom Metazoa; phylum Chordata; class Actinopteri; order Cichliformes; family Cichlidae; genus Pundamilia; species Pundamilia nyererei. The sequence goes on along the minus strand of NW_005187667.1, from coordinate 250,235 downwards.
GCGTCACAGTCTCACCTGCAGTACCAGGTTGGGCCACCGAGAGGCCAACGAGTCATTTCCTTTTCTGTTAACACAAAAATGTGTTTAACTCAGAGCGACCTTTGACCTGTGTGCAGGCTCAGGTGTGTAATGAAGTGGCAAAGCGCCTTCACCTGATGGAGGACAGCTGGAGGTCGGGTAGACTGAGCCTGCCTGTCAGGAGGCGCATGGACACCCTGTCTGCAGGTAAGGTGTCTCACTGCACACCTGTGTGATCGCACACCTGTGTGATCACTCGTCTGTTTGTCTCTCAGAGTTACAGAAGGGTCGCTGGGACGCGGCTGATGACATCCATCGCTCTCTTATGGTTGACCATGTGACTGAGGTTAGCCAATGGATGGTTGGTGTCAAACGACTCATTGCTGAAACCCGAAATCTGAGTCCAGAACTGCTAGAACCACTTCAGAAAGTGAGAGGGCCGGTCGAGGACTCCGCAGAACCTGTCCGAGAACCGGTCAAGGAACCTGGAGAACTCCAGCAGTCTTTACAACTAGTCCAGAAGGAGGAAGAACCAGACTCAGCAGAACCAGCCCAGAACCCCGTAGAACCAGTCCAAGACCCCGTAGAACCAGTCCAGGACCCCGTCTCTGAGTCCTAACTGTCCAGGACTCCTCTCTTGACAAACTCTGGCGCTTTCACCAGGATTTGCTGCTTTAATTCTCACCATCATGTACTTAAAACACTCTGGACTTTGGCCACTCCCAGCGGCTAAGCCTGGTAATCTTGGTATCTTGGGATTTTGAACTTAATCTTCCTGGACTGTATTGGGAACTTTGGACCGTAAACGAAGTCGCCCCTGATTCTGCTGCTGAAGCTCCTCCCCCCACTGTAGCACCCTGCCATGGTTTTGTTTCTCTGGCATCTTTCTGGGCTCGAGTCCAGCCCAGTGAAACCTGGTTTCAGGATGAGTGTTTTGTCCTGATCAGGTGGATCCTGTTTCTGTCTGATGTGAGAATAAATCTGGTTTCTGTCCTCGATTTGTGTCCGCCTCTTTAATGCTCAATGACTGACTGTTTCCTGATCCAGAACCACCGACATCGGGTATAAAAGTGTCATTAGTTTCTAAGTTTAGGACTGAGCTCAGTCACCCACCCGTGGAGGTCCTCGGTAACCTGGGTCATGGTGAGACTACCTGAGGTAGGTTCTTGAAGATATTTAACCCGTCCTCTGAAAGGCTTCAGTTCTAAACGCTGGTGGTCCCACGTTACCCGGGTCCCACCTGGCCCCAGGTATGTCACCACCCTGTCAGAGGAAAGGTCAAACATCTTCAGAGTCCACAGGACAGCTGAGGTTTGTTAGGACTGTGTTTACTGTCACATGTAATCCAAAAATGGCATTAAAGATCACCTCCAACTAACCAATCAGATCTCTGGAAAATGATATAATTCCCTGAAGCCTCAGAGGTCAGACAGCCAGAGCGCTTGTGTTTGATGGTCAGTTCAGAGGAACTTTACTCCAGCCGTGTTCCTGTTGGCTGCAGCAGGATTTTAAAGTATATGTGTGGTTCTGTGTGGTATTACCTGTAATAGTAGGACACGATCCTGGGCGGACGCGTGCTCGCTCTCAGGGCTGCGGTGGAAAGCGGAGCTGGTCTCATGATGAGGTGGACCAGGCTGTGACGAGCTCTCGGCTGTGCTGCCTGCTTCATCCTGATCTGATGTCATCCTGTCCGTGTTCCTGATTGGTCCGATGCTGCCTGCAGCCCTCCTGCCGACTCACTTGTAGCTACATTAATAAATCCTGGATTGACCAATGGAGTCGATAACTCCCTGTGACCTCTGACCCTGACCGATGATAGATGAAGCTGGCCTGACCAGAGGTGTGAGGTTACCTGCTAAGTCACCATGGTAACTAAGCACAGGTTACAGAGCGCTGTGATGATCACAGTCTTATTTTATCTGTGTGACATTGTGATGGACCAAGCAGCGAAGGAAACTTAGCCACAGGTGAAAGTCCAAAAACAAGAGATTTTTTATTAAACCCCAAAACATCATAGTTCAATCCTGCAAAAAGATTCAAAATGTTGGGCCCATAAATAATAATCAGCTAATCAGCCCACAAAAAGGGGTAAAACACACAAAACCTAACTGAAACTAACATAATGAACTCCAATTCCCCCCCATGGTCCCGAGTTATGGAATGAGCCAATTTGCAGTTTTCCATCAAAGCTTGCTCCGCCCCTTTTCCACCTCTTGGCTCCTCAATCAAGGGACTGGAGCAGCTGCAACTAAGGTAACTCAGAAAACAAAGATTAATCATACATAACAGTGTAAACTGAAATGTGCGCACTTATTTTAGAATGCAGTGTTATGTGGATATGTGAATGAACTCTAAACCAAAACCAGTTCTTCATTGTCCTGTAAATTAATTCCTATATTTAAAGAAAGACAGATGTGAATGCAACGTTATGTATAAGCCTCAGCATTAATATGCTGATATTACCCCTGTGTGGCTGTGAGTGCAGCCATCACACACACGTTCCTCTGATAACGGCTGTGACTGGGGGAGGCGGAGCTCAGTCGATCCCCTTGATGTGAGCGCGCTCAGATCTTGGAGCAGGAAGTTCACAGAGAAGGCTGATGCCCAGCTGACCTCTGACCTGAGGGTTCAGCTTGAACACAAAGCCGGGCTTTGATGATCCGGCGGCACAGCTGCTTTGATGACAAACTCATGAAACAAAGTTTGAAAGATGATTAGAAACATTAGAAATATTTATAGGTTCCTTATAAATGTGTCTCACTCAAAAAAACGAATGAGGGGGATTGTTCAGTGTATATTAATTATTTATTTTCATTTTACTTAAAATATGTTTTTCTTAAGTTAACATATGTTTTTCTAATCAAGTCTACGTAATTGTGTCTATTATTCAACGTACATAATACTAATGTGTTACTTGATGGCATAACATTTAAGTCAATTAGGATCGATATACTTTGTATATCCACAAGGTGGCAGTAATGCAAAAACAGTTGTAATAAAACCGCGAAGAACAACAAGGTTTCACAGCTTGTGCCTGCTCATGCGCAAGACTTCAAATTTAACTTGAAAACGTTGTTTTGGCGCCAAGCTGCTGTTTCTTTGAGAGGTAAGACCATTTTTTTCTTTGACTATGTTGTGTAGTATCTATATGTCCAGCATGGTTATATGTTGCGTTTGTCTTACAAGACATGTTATATCGTTTGCGTGCGCTTGTTCTACGTTAGTTTTACTGGGTCCTGGACATGCTTATTTTGTGGACTGTGTAAGAAACATTTTTATTGTTTTTTGTTTTATTAAGGGATTAGCTACAGCGGTTCATGGGGTTATTCTTTCAAGGGGTTATTTTTCCATTTGCTTTCTTGGGATTCCTTTTCTGTAATCCGAGAGTCGTAAATATCGAATAGGATCGCAAGGATAGCATAAAGTGACATTTAAAATCCAAAAAGTCAAGGGCGAAAGCCACTGTGACACCATTGTTCTGCTCTATCAGTAATCTGTATTATGTAAAGATGGTCTGTAAATACAGCATGTTTCCTAGCGGAGTTATACATATCAATGTAGTTATAAATTACAGTTTGTGAAAGTACACACTTAATTTTTT
>NW_005187667.1:235416-246596 GCF_000239375.1 Pundamilia nyererei | reverse complement strand
CACTATCTCTACTTTCAAGATTAGGCTTCAAACTTTCCTTTTTGCTAAAGCATATAGTTAGGGCTGGACCAGGTGACCCTGAATCCTCCCGTAGTTGACATCTAACAAGGACAGCTTGCCGCCCTGCCAGTCGACTCCACGCTTCTCCGTGGCCGATGAACGTAGAAAGTGGACATGTATCGACCTGGGAGGCTCGTTAGATTCTGGCATTGTTATATTTTAAATTTCAAATTCTCTTCCAGAAAGCTCAAGTGCTTTGGCCAGAATCTCCATCACATATTTATCACGTTCCCCGGCGCCTCCACACCTTCTTTAAGTCCAGTAATCCGTACGTTGTTTCTCCTACTACGGTTTTCAAGGTCCTCCACTCGTGACCACGACGCCTCCAACCTTTTCTGAAATTTGTCCACTTTTGCCTCGGTGAGCACGCTGGCATCTTCCATGTCTGATATACGTTTATATCTTCCACTGAATCTTTTAGTTCTTCAGTCGCTTCTTTAACAGTGGTGACGTCTTTTGCTACGACCTGAAGAGTAGCATTCATTTTCTTAATGTCCTCAAAGATGTCCTTTTTGCTCTCGCTCCCCGTACCTTCCTCCGCTGCTGCCGGAGAGGCAACATCAGGTGCAGGTGTGTTTTCGGGCGGCTTCGAAACGAGGCTAATGCTAGCTTGCTTCTGGTAGCTCCCTTGAAAGAATTAGCTTTGTTATTACCTGCCATTTCTCAAAGGCTGTAATCCTTGAAAAACCTCAAAGTCGAGAAAGGGCGTCCACTTTATGGCTACAACCAAAGTGTGTTTCCAAATTCAGAACATTAATCAACAGAAAGGAACGGTCGTGACCAGCTCCCGATACTCTGTTTCAGATCTGCTGAGAACACAACTCAAGACAGACTTCAACAACTTTTTTATCCCGTGTAAAAAGGGTAATAAGCTCAGCGCCAAAGCCAACTGCCGAGTCGAGGGGCCGTCCCTCCATCTGTCACTTTCATAAGTTCCTCCTGCTTTTCCTGTTATTCAGTGCTCTGTGTTCCTGTACCCTTCATACACAGTTTTGATCCAAACATCTCCTTCCTTTAACACGCTCATCTCTCCTTTTACGGTGCTACACTTTGGTTCTGTTCACTACGCTTGTCTCCTGTAAGGTGTGAGTGGTTATATAAAGCCTTCACATACAACCAGTTCATCACCTGGTTCTGCTTTTTGTCTATAATTACCCAGATGTACCAAACTGGGGTTAATGCTGCCCTTTTGCACCCTTTCCTTTAATACTTTTTCTGCTGCAGTTACAGGGACCTGCTCGCAGTATAATATGTCACGAAATCGACCAATGCAGAGCAGCGAGACAAACCACGGAGGCCCCAGAAAAGTGCAATCAAACGGTGAGTTTATTAACAGCCAGGAGAAAACATCAACATATGTCTCCTGACCAAAATACATGTTGTGGACACAGCAGTGGGGTACACGCCCCCCCATGGCGTCAATGACAGATCAAAATAGGTTCCAGACATTAGTCACAGTTAATCGTACATCTTGTACATCTTTAATAGCTACAAACAGACATAGAACTTCTCTTTTCTATAACACCTTCCATACAAGGTAATAAACTTCAAGCCCTCAGGGTCTCTGGGGCTAATTATTGACTCTGGTCATCTGTTGCCAAGTAGAGTAAAATATAGTAAGACACCAAATGAGTTGAGGCCTCAGGCCGGACACATTCCTAGATTATATGTACTGTAAGCATGCATTGCAGTTATCCTTCTATGTTCTAGTTTCCCTCAGCATGGATCACCTGGACAGTCACGCCAGTGAAGCTTAAGACCCTTAATGACCCGAACATCAACTCAAAATAAGCACAGATATGCAATGTGTATGAAATACTTCTGACCATACTTGTAATAAAAGTTAACATAAAGAAGGATCCTCAAATGGACATCTTCAATAGACAACTTTAATGCAGTATCAATACTGTGAGAGACATTATTGAATGTTATTAATGCAGTTATAATGATGCAGATTATATGGCAGCAATAAAATAATTTCTGTATCTCCACAAATACCATCTACAGTTCCACAACATCTCTTCCCATTTCTTCTTTTGAGCTTCAATATGTGCAGCAAACAGTGCTCATAATTTAACCTATTAAATAACCACATTACCTAGATAGACTTAACATACCATACACAGATTAACGAATTAGAATATTTCCCTCAGCATGAATGCACTGCAACCTCAATAACTTTCTCGAGAACATCAAATGTGTCCATTAACTTGAAAGTACACTTCACCAAAGCTGCAAATTCAACAGTTTTGTGCAAAAAGCAGGTAGCGATTTCACAATGGCTTAAAAAATCAAGTATCCACTTCAATAAAGTGCTAATATTTAACTGTTTTACAAATATGACAAAGGAGTTGTGTTAAATTACAGCCAGATGCTGTTAAGTTGGGGTTTTGTGCCGTGCACATGCTCAGAAACAACGGGTAGGATGATTTGTGAGGTAGGCTGTATGCCCAGAACACCGGCACAGTAAAGAAGTTGCTGCAGTGCTGCAGTGTTGTTTTCACAGGTACTTGAACGCGTCCTCTGCCTCTGAGCAGGATACTGAGGACACGAGCGTCTGACCGATCTCGCTGACAACGAGCCAGAGACCAGCTCGAGTATTTAAGGATCAATAATCTGAATGAATCTGAAATATTGAACGTCTGTTCTTCTGCCTGCAGGTCAATAAAAGCTGACTCATCTCTGAGCCTGTGGCTGGTCTGCAGAACGAGCTGCTGTTAGCAGGAAGTGAAGGGCGGACATGGCAAACCACAGAGTCATGTGACAGCAGAAGAAGAACGACACGGAGCAGCTCTGAGACAGAAGGTTTGTCCGGCTCTTTACTCCTGCAGAGTGTTTCAGAGGAGAGCGGGCGAGCTGATGATGTCTGGATGTTCTACAGAGTGATGAAGACTCCGAGGGCTTCAGCAGCCTGCGGGGAAATAAGCAGGCTTCCTGTGATGCTGCTCGTCCTCCTGTCAGGCACGTACGCCTCCGTCACTCCTGCTGTCACTCTGTTTGCTCGGCTCTCTCTCTATTTGAACAAAATCACTTTTTTATTCTTTGAATAAAAAATCAAACTGTCTTTAACTTCCTGTTTCTGTGTTTCCAGTCTGTGAATGTGACAGCGTGGAGGTCAAAGGTCACACAGGTCAAGACATCACTCTGTCCTGTAAATATGACAGGAAATACTACGGCGCTCTGTCAGCGTGCTGGCAGCGAGGAGAGATACCAGCCAGAGGCTGCTCCAATCAGCTGATCTCCACAGATGGACTCAGAGTGGAAACCAGAGCTCCCAGCAGGTATGAGCTGCTGGGCCGACTGGAGGACGGAGACGTCTCTCTGACCATAAAGAGCCTGACAGAGGGAGACGCTGGACGATACGGCTGCAGGGTGGAGATACCCGGCTGGTTCAACGATGAGAAGCATCACATCGATGTGAGCGTCGTCACAGGTGAGGAAAATGCACCGAAGCTGTAAATGTAAAGACAACATCCTGTCGTATCAGGGTCAAGTGTTCCTGTCCAGAGCTGCATGTTCACTCAGAGACAAACATGCTCAAAGTGCATTTTCTTAGCTTATTAGCAGCTGAAGGTTCAAGTTAAACAACGGCTGCTGTACAAAGAGCCCCGCCCCCACACAGGACAGTATCATGTGTGGTAAACAGGACTCTCAGGTGATTGGTCAGAAGTTCTCCTTATGTGGCAGACATCCAGCTCACGTTTCTTCTTCTGCAACTTTCTGAAACACTTCTGCAAGCAACACTCCCATCACCATGGCAACCACCTCTCGCTCCCCTCTCAGACCTGCAGGATGCATCCCATAACGGCAGAGTTGTGGCCCTGTGGTCTTGCAGGTATCACAAACCCGTCCACGTTCCTGTGAAGGCTCTCAGTCTTGTGTCTGTTGGTATCACAGGAACAGCCTACGTCTAAAACTCGATGCAGCATCAGCCTTAAAGATGAAAATGAATCCCAGCAACGCCCAAACAGACCCGTTACCACGAGCACATCACCCACACACACGGTCCTGCTCTGAGGTAATCCACTCACCAACAACACAGAAGGAGGAAATGATTTCCCCAAACCTGCATCCTCTCTGAAACTCGAGCTGTCCGTCTGTCTTTAGTCTGTCTTCCTGTGGACGGTTTAGGAAAACGACTCGAACAAGGACATTTTTAATAACTGGAGGTTCAATCAAACCTCAGTATTACCTTAAAATAGTGCCGATCACTTCCTGTGGAAATCTGTGCGAACTGATTGGACTGCAGCTTCACACACACAGTTGATCTGCTGAAGAGTTAAATGTGTGACAGCTGGTTGGAGCCTCCCCGCTGTGGTGTTTCACGTCCGCTGTAAACTCAGAATGTAGTTAAACATGAGGCGGAGCTGTTTCAGCTCCATCTACCACAGCAGCTTTGCATGACTGTCAGTTCATAATAATCCATCCTTGTCTTACACACCAACTTCCTGTAAAACCGAACAATTAACAACTCAAACTCTGTTTAGCTCCTCACATCTTCACCACCGTCACCACCGTGGTGGGACAAACAGGAAGTGATGTCACAGCCACAGGCTCGATGCCAACGCAGACTCCGACCGAGGTAAGTTGGGCCTTTTTTTAATTCTCTTTTTTTAGTTCAGGTTAAATGAATTTCACAGAAAATGTGATTAATAAACATGTTGTTGTTTATTAATCACTGTGTTACGTTCAAACATCCACCAAAGTGTCAGAAATGAGCTCAACACGATCACATGTCGGCGACTGTGATGAGAATGTTATTGACACCCTCCTCTCCACGAGACGTCTGGGCCCGGGAGAGCCCGAGTGTCCTGGAGGGACGCTCCCCGCCGGATACACGACGGACGGGTGGAGGAACTGGAAAGACTGTCGATCGAGGACATTGAAGACAGCTACCTTTTCAAACCACGACAACAGGGTTGCTGATGGAGCTGGCTTGTAATAATTGCATCATCATGACTGCGTCTACATCGGCTCACCGCCTCACCCACCCCTGTTGCTTGTGGTGTTGTGACGTGAACATGTGTGTGCTCTCTGTGCAGAGGAGCTTCTTTTGTTTCTGTTCTCGTGCTGAGTGCAGGTTTCTCCCTCCTCTGCTTTCCCATTGAATTCTACATGTCATTGCTTTTCCACATTACTACCTGTCATCCAACGTCATGTCTGTGCTATGTATGTATGGTCGGGGAGGGGGGGGGTCCAATTTTGTAGACTTTGCATGTGACAAATAAAAGGCTTGATTGATTGATTGATTGATTGATTGATTGATTGATTGAAACAGTGGTTGCTGTTCCTGTTGGTGTTTTTAATGGGAGGGACGTCCTGCTGCTGCTCTGACCTCAGCTTCACCTTCAGGCTGCTGATTGGTTCACAGGTCACATGACTTCATGTTTACAGGTGAGGATCACAGCTGTGCAGCAGGCGGACCACCTGGAAAACTTCATCTGGAACTCAGTGAGGCTGACCTTCATCATCTTCATCCCTGCTCTGCTGACTGCAGCTCACAGTCAGTACACAAACACACACACACACACACACACACACACACACACACACACACACACACACACACACAAACCTGTTTTCATATCTTAGTGGAGCATTGGCATCATGCTTACCCTGGCGTCTTACATGACTGCCTGACCCTGAGCCTAAACCTAACCAGACTGTAACCCTGACACTAAAACTACATTTTGAGTCTTAAACATGCCTTTTGTCCCCACAAAGATGTCACACACACACACACACACACAAACACAGACACACACACACACACACACACACACACACAACGATTGTTTCACGTGATTGTTTCTACCAGCTTCAGTCTGACGGTCATTAAATGTCGCCCTCGTGTGGTCAGACTCAGGTATTACACAATTAAATATCTCTCCATATGTTTCCATTGCACATCAGACTGAACAAAGACAGACACCTTTTTTAAATCATTTATTTGATTAAATTCACCTGCAGGGGTTTGGAGGCGGGATCAGAGACTGCAGACGGACATCAGGCTGAACCAATCAGACAAGGAGGAGGGCAGTCCTCTGTAAAGATCCCCTTGAACAGCTGAATGAAGGGAACAGCTGATCATGATTGTGCAGTCAGGTGCATTTGCTCCCACCATGGGGGCAGAGACCCTGTGGGGTCTGAACAGTTGAACAGTCAGCTGAGACCTGACGGCAGCCCCACAATGATGTGCTGCAACGACAGGAGGACATCTCCACTTTACTGATGAATAACATGAACGAGCTGTGCGGATCAGCACAGACACTTTGAACACATTCCTGTAACAATTATTCAATTGACCTCGAGTCAGACAGATCCAGTCCCAGCATGCTTTGCTTCAGACTAATTAACTGACAGGAAGCAGCAAGTCACCAGTGTGGGTCACATCTGGAAGAACAGCAGCACCTGTCTATGTACAGCACTGCAACCTTCAGCAGAAGCTGTGGAGGCTGGGCCCAGATGCATAAAGCTTCACGCTTTAAGCTCACGGCCGTAGACATGGTCCCAGCAGAGGCCACAGCCTGCTGACAAAGAATCTCAGTCCATCCATTCTCTTCTGCATTTGACTTCAGGTCATGGAGCGGTTGGAGCCCATCCTACCCCCTGTACCCCCTGGACAGGTATCAGGTTTAACTTCCCACAGACAGGACAAAGACACGCTGTGGATAACATCTAATGGTGTATGGTCTACCTTACAACATGAAGCGCCTTGCTGTTGTGGGGATTTGGCGCCATATAAATAAAACTTTCCTCATCTTAACAGATGTGCTATAAATAAAATGTGTCTTACTTACTCCAGATGCTACATATTATAAGGTAGAAACCCTAGAGGTGGTCTTTAATGTCACGTCTGCTGACTGCAGCTTCTTCTACAGTTTCTCCTCTGACAGCACAAGAAAGAAAACTCACCAGCTTTAAAACACGATTTACATCATCTGAGGTTCTCACTGAGAGAACAGTTCAAGAATGTCCCCAAACTAACGTGATCAATAATAATTAATCATTCGTTTTAAATCAAATAGGATAATAAAAATGATGATACTGATGAAGACTGGTGAATATTGTGTTGATGATGTGACTTGAACGAGCTGCTGCTGAGTGATTGTTCTTCACTGTGTAATACACGCCTGCTTCCTCTAGCTCTAGCTCTAGCTCCCACTCCAGCTCCCACTGCAGCTCCCACTCCAGCAGCTCCCACTCCAGCTCCCACTGCAGCTCCTGCTGCCAGACCCACTCTAGCTCCCACTCCAGCTCCCACTGCAGCTCCTGCTGCCAGACCCACTCTAGCTCCCACTCCAGCTCCCACTGCAGCTCCCACTCCAGCTCCTGCTGCCAGACCCAGTGCAGCTCCCACCAACAGTCCCACTGGACCAGCTGCAGCTCCCACGATAGCTCCAACAGTAAGCTCAGTGCCAATCGCAGCACCGACTCCAGCAGCAGCTCCAGCTGTCCCGAATAAACTCGTTGTTTCTTCTGCTTCATGTCTTGCTTCAGTGGCCGTTAGCCCAGCCTGTCCTCCTGAAGTTGCTCCATCTCTTGGTTATAGCATTCTCTGCCTTCTCAAACATCTCGTTGGTGTAGCAGCTTCCTCCGTTTCTCTGAACCATGGTGTTGACCTTCTCCAGCAGCTCTCTGACCTGAGCAGGATCTCTGCTTCTGTTGTTAAAAACATGATATCCTCCACCACACTGACGGATGAAGTCATGGAGAGCTGGATTTTCCCTGATGAAAGTTCCTGTGGTGACTCTCCCATGCTCCAGGTCATCTCCACGTGTGAACAAGGCCATGGTGTGAATCTCTCTGTGAACCTGTCCACACGGAGCAGCAAAGGAGATGGATGTCCTGACCTCTGTCTTCATCTCCTCTTCAGTTTGAACATTATCAAACACACCTGGAGTATCAACCACAGCCAGTTTTTGACCTTCAAACATTTCCTTCTGACACTCTGAAGTTACCGAGTTCGGAGATGGTTTAGATTCAAAAGCATCCTCTCCTCCTAAGATGGTGTTTCCTGATGCACCAGATCCAGTTATTCCAAGGAGCACCATCCTGAGGTCTGGTTTCTCTTCTATCTCTTTCTTTTGTGGTTCCTCTGACTCTGTTAAAGAAAGTAGAGAACTTCAGTGATTTCACCACATTTTGCAACTGAGGACTAAGTCACGGTGAAGCCGCATTCGCAGTGTGAAAACGTGTTTGACCTTCCTGATTTCCATTTCTTTTATTGTAACATTTCCATAACGTCTCAAGCACCAGATAGTTTGTTCTCACCACAGTTTATTGAGGAGGTACAGAAAAACAGGCCAGGAGGAGGTGCTTCCAGGCGCCCTGACCGTCGTCTTCACGTACGCGCCGAGTGGCGGTTCAGGGTACCCCACCTTCTTGGAGTCCCTGGGTGGGAAAGACTCACTGGCAGTTGTCCCCACTGGCCCAAGCAGTCATTAGGTTTAGGGGAAGTCACTTTTTCACACAATATTTATGCATTGATCAAACTTATATTTTGATTTGTCTTAATTAAGAGTAAAATGCTTTATTATTATGAAATGGAGAAAAGTTGTTTATCTCTCTGATAGTTGTTAATCGCGTCAGAACATTAAGATCTTTCACTCTCTTAGCTGTGACGTAGAGGTGGCCCTATCCCTGCCCCACGTCACACCACACATCATACTGCATATTTTTCTACTTAAAGAAAACATCTGGATGTGAGTCTGAAGCTCAAGGAGAGCGAGGCTCGTGTGGCCTTCCCACTGACGGCTTGTTTTTCACAGACTCGCAGTATCGACGTTAAATCTTTGTCTGACTTCATTAAATATACTAAATTTATTGTACAACGAGGTGATTCAGGAAATGGAGCTGCTGCATCTGTCACTGAAAAGACACCAGAGATCAAACTTTGAGTTTTAAACATGTCTCCTCGTCAGAAAAGTCGATCTGATCGTTTAAACGTGAATCTGCCGGAGACGAGAGAAGCTACAGAGGTTTGTACTTGCTCTCTCTGCATCTGTCAGAAGTGTTGAAATCTCATTTGCTCCTCGTGTCATCCACAAAGTGCTGCCATCGAGGGTTTGTTTAAACATCAACTATTGTAAAAACAAAGGAAACCAGTGAGAGGAAAAGATCAAAGACAGATGAAACCTAAGAAAGGTAAAGTGAGTGTTGAGTCTTATCACTCTTTAATCACACTCATTTTCTACATTGCTATTTTTAAATGTACTTGCCGAGTCGCTTGTGTTTGCTGGCCATGTTCGTCTTTTACAGTTGATGTGTGGTTTGTGTCTCTGTTGAATAGTTTCCTCTTTGTTACACCACAATTTGAGTCTGCTGTTAGCGCCTCCCTTTGAATAGGAGGAAACAGAAGCAGGTAGTTGTTGGTTGCACGTCAGCAGTTGTGTAATTTAGCGACTCCATCTGTGTGTGGTACATCACTGCTGTAGTGTGCGTGCAGCAAAGCACAAAGCCTGTGATCAACAGCCATTTTTCTGCTGCTGTTACAGATCTTTGTGAAGAAAAGTGAACGTCACGCTCGCGGGACAATCCTGCGGGTGCTGTTTGGACGGGTCATTTATCCCTAAATGCTCTCGGTCAAACATAGTGAGCTGCTCTAATGCTTGAATCACAGTGCCATTAGACCTAATGTCACACTCAGTAGCAACACTAGGACCCACGTTTCTTAATCCCTGCTAATGGGGTCCCTCACACTTCTTAAATACATTTACAAGGACCTTAGGTTTAGAAATCAAATGAACAGCTCTGAGGTTCCTTTCTTTAAGAAAGGGTAGGATGGCCCCTCACGGTCTCTAAATGAACAGCGAGGTCAGTTTATGATCATTAATATGCAAATTCTCATGACCACTGATCAATGTCCATGAGTCCCATTCACAGAGAGCTGGGGAATGGCTGCAATCACAGCATGTAAGATGGTGACAGATGTACCCTTAGGCCCCTCCTCCATTCAGAGATGGTCTTTCCCTCCTTGACCCCGCCCTCAAACCAGCGTTCCCCCCTGTCCAGGATGTTACATCCTCATCACTGAGAGAGTGTCCACTGGCCTGTAGGTGTAAACAGACTGCAGAGTCCTGGCCTGACGAGGTGGCTCTGCTGTGTTGTGCATCCTCTCAGCCAGAGGTTGTTTAGTTTCCCCGATTATAAATCCTGCCAATCCTCCTGCACTTAGGCAGCAGCTGACTTCCTGCATCACCTGGAGCTTTCTTTAGGTGCCTTCCTAGCTTTGACAGATGGGAAACCTGCAGTCAGCTGAGACTGAAGAAGTCACCTGATGATGACGAAACTGTCACGGTCTGGCTGGCAGACCGTGGGGAGGTGGGGAAACAGGACCCAAACGCCGGACTCTTCAGTGCAACAGTGTTTATTTACAAGGTGGTGAAGTAAACAACAATGAATCCCCAGTTTGCCAGACTCCCGTGTAGTGCTCTCTGCCCCAGTGTCCCTGCACTCCCCGTGCTCACCGCTCTTTCTCGTCCCACACTCCTCCTGAGGGGGAAACAATAGAGGCAGCCGTTGCAACTTGTCCCAGCAGGCATACACTCACACTTGACTTGCTTGAAGACTGACATGAAGTGAAACGCGATAATCCAGCGTCGGTGGAAGCTCCATCGCTCATCTAAATAGCTCCCCCGACGAGCCCAGATGAGGAGCAGGTGTGCGGCCAGGACTTCGGGTGTGGCCAGCCCTCAAGTTAGGCCACGCCCCCAGGGCTGAAGGTGCCTGTAACTTGGCCACAGCAGAAAGGCAAAACAGACACATACCTGCCTACATACAGATGTGCACAGGGGCAGTGCAGACAACACACCAAATAATAATAACAACAACAACAACAGTCATAGTCCCCACTGCCCACGGACCCCGAGTCCCCAGAGCCGGGTCTGTGACAGAAACGTTTCTCCCACTGAAAACGTCCAGATGAACAGAATCAACCTTTTGAGATTTCCTTACCTGGATGACTGAGCAGGTTCTTTTTTTAATCGAACTTTTTAAATACTAGTCCTTCAAACTAGTAAAAACATGGGTAATGGGATCCCGGTCTCCATTACAGTCTCTGACCCAAGAATTTAGGTTTTAACCTCTCCAGTGTCCCAGTGAACAAACTATGGATGTTG
>NW_005187667.1:233702-234531 GCF_000239375.1 Pundamilia nyererei | reverse complement strand
GCGGCTCGTCTTCTACCCAGAACTAGAAGGTTTGCCTCTATTACTCCAGTGCTCTCTGATTGGCTGCCTATTAAATTTTGTATTGATTTTAAAGTTCTGCTGCTTACTTTCAAATGCCTGAACAACCTTGCCCCTGACTAGCTCACCAACCTCCTCGGTCTCTATACTCCCAGAGGTTCTTTACGATCATCTGGTCAGTTGCTTCTGGCCCAGCCCAGGCACCGTCTGAAGACTAGGGGCGATCGTGCCTTTGCCTCTGTAGCACCAAACCTCTGCAACAGTCTTCCTGCTACCAATCGCACCTCTGACTCCATTCAATCCTTTAAAGCACGCGTAAAAAGTTACCTATTCAACTTTCAAGCTTTTCCGACTTGCTAATCCTCACCGCTCATTAACTGCTGTATCGTTTCTCTGGATAATCATGATTTCTCCCTGTTTCTACTTATTAATGCTTTTTGTTTGTTTTCTCTACTTTCTCTATTTTAACTTGTTTTAATGACTTACTGTAAATTACTCTTTATTCCTCGCTGTGAAGCACTTTGGTGTGCCCCCCTGGTATTAAACCTGCTATATAAATAAAATTGTATTGTACTGTATCTTAACCACCATAATGACTTTGGCGGGACAAACAGGAAGTGATGTCACAGCCACGGACTCGATGACGACACAGACTCAGACTGAGGTAAGTTGCTTTTTTAATTCTCTTTTTTCAGTTCAGGTCAAATTAATTTCACAGAATAATTAAAATGTGTTTAATAAACATTATTGTTTATTAATCACTGTGTTACATTCAAACATCCACAAAAGTGTCAGAAACAAGTTCAGCGTG
>NW_005187667.1:231021-232099 GCF_000239375.1 Pundamilia nyererei | reverse complement strand
AAAGCTGGAGCAGTTCTACTGACGCAAACATCAAACTGAGTTTCTGGAGTTCAGTCAATTTGTACATTAACATCTTAAAACAAACAAACAGCAAATATTTTGATTTTTAAAATAAAAAACAAAAACATTTGTATTTTAATCATTTCAGAAGTCAAGAGAAAGAGTTCATCATCGAACACTGAACAAACTTCCATCCATCCTCTTATCTTTATTAGGGTCACAGGGGGCGGAGCCTATCCCAGTTACACAGGTGGAGAGGCGTGTACACCTGTACAGGTCCACAGCCTGTCGCAGGAGAAACATGAGAACATAAAAACAGTTTGGTGTTGATGAGAAACTCAAACTTGAACTGTTTGATTTCATACCTGCTGTGTGACAGGAGGTCAGAGGTCAGCAGAGGTGCCGAGTCAGCAGGTCCCAGAGGCAGCAGCAGCACAGGAGAGTCGAGCACGCCGCCAGACACGACTTCCTGCCGCCGCCCTGATCCTGCTGCTGATCCACCACGTAAACTGGAAGGACAGGAAGTCACATGACTAAAGCCTGCAGGATGCGTACCCAGTATAACAATCAGTTGTGACGGCTCTACAGTTTTTTCTATTTTGGGATCCGTATGATGTCATAGAGAGGAGAAATCCTTGTATGGCCATCAGAGAAGCCCCGCCTCCTGTTTGTGAGGGACAGCCAATCAGAAAACCTTGTTTTTCTTGTTTTATATGTATTTTCTTTTATGTGGTTATGTGTTCATGACAACTCAGACTCGCAGCTGCTGAGGTCGTCTGAGCATGTGCAGAGGAGGGAGGGTGGAGGCTGAGGATGGAGGAGGAAGATTTTTCCCCACTATGACACACAAACTGCTGACCCTGCCTGAGCTCTCTGTGTCGTGACCTTTGACCTGCCTGCGTGTTTTGGTGGGTACGAGGCCCCTGGGGGCCCGTCGAGCCTGCCCTGGTAGGCCGACTGGGTGCCAAAGGTGCTCTGTGGGGTCATCGGAGCCATGTAACCTGGATGTTCATGGTAATAGGACTGAGGGAAGGTCTGCAGAGGAAACACGTGGTTACCATAGTAACACTGATGGTCA
>NW_005187667.1:227874-228814 GCF_000239375.1 Pundamilia nyererei | reverse complement strand
TGTCAACACTGTTTTTATTCACGCTCAGGATTGTTGGTGTCAGCTGAGCCTTATTTACCGTCTGCACAGCACAAAACTTCCAGCTGAGACACAAAGAAGCTTTCAGATGTTTGAACGGGGACTCAAGGTTTCCCATAATTACTTCAGAGCTTCAGTTTAGTCGTCATTACTTTATTACCAGACAACAGAAAGTTCATTTTAACCAAATAACCAGACTCCATTCACGAATCCTGCAATTTAAGGTTTTACAAGCAATCCTAAGAATTCCAAACTAATTCATTTTACACTTCTGGAATTTTACAGTTTCAAAGTGTCGTCTCTTCAGTTCGTCTCTGTTTAACCCACCTCACTGCAAAAAAACGTCAGAATCCAGGAAACTTTGACCTCAGTCTGCTGCCCGCCTGTAAGAAACCTGCAGTCATCACAGAGCCTTTAAACGTGTGGTTTTTAAATGGAGTCTGGTGTGACAGAATCTGAACTCACCTTCCAGCTGAAGACAAACTTCTGCTAAATCATTGATTTTCTCTCCGGTGAGCTGACAGACGACTGACGGGCTGAGGAGGGCAGACAGCTGCCAGAGGCAGAGGAGGTGAGGTCAGAGGTCTCCTCCTCCTCCTGCTCCTCCTCCTGCTCCTGCTCCACTGATGGTGGCTTCCTGTTTGTTTTTCTTGCAGCGTTTGGGCTCAGACTGGTTCACAGGAAGCCAAATAAAGTCTGCAGCTTTCAGGAGTCACCCTGGAAACAGCTTCAGAGATATCTGCTCATACAAACTGATCAATAACATTCAGCCTCATCTCTTTATTTTTTTGTTGATAATTTATCATCTTTGAACGTATTTTAATTTTTCAATATTTTTCATTTTTGGTTCTGTTTTTCTGTCTTTTTTACATTTTTAATATTTTATTTTTCACTTTTTAAAATCGTTTTTAACTGTTTCTGT
>NW_005187667.1:224843-226664 GCF_000239375.1 Pundamilia nyererei | reverse complement strand
GGATGGACTGATGGAGGGATGACTGATGGATGGATGGATGGACTGATGGAGGGATGGACGGATGGAGGGATGGACAAATAAAGTTTCAGCATCACAGACTCAAACAGCTGCTGCTGTCATCTTATTACACTTAAAGTTTACTTTGGAACCAGCCAATCAGAAACCACCATATGGTATCACATCTGTTCACTCATCAGCCCAGAGCTCCCAGTGCTGTGAGGGATGCTGGGTTGGTGTTTCACCCACTCACAGCGTGTTCTCGGAGTTTGGAGACGAGCTCAGCCTGAACTCTGCTGACCAATCAGCTCTGCTTCAGTCCTGCTCTTCATCCCCAGAGAGAGGAGGAGGAGGCGAGGAGGCTCGAAAGGAGGAAGCCGAGCAGAAAAGATGAGTGACAGGAAGAAGGAAGCTCGTCCCAGCGGAGATAAACAAAGCTAAAAATAAAACTGGAGACCGGAGAAGTCGGCTCCTCCGACTGCTGGACTCAAACACAGACACTGATCGCTGTCAGTCATGATCAGCTGATTTATTATCAGCTGTTTCTGGAAATACCCTGGGATTCCCCCCCACCTCCGCAAGGGTACCCTGACCTCCTCACTGTGGTTGTCTTGTTCCCAGTACAAACTGGGTGCAAACCACTCTTCCTGTAGTAGGAAGCATGATGTAGTATAGCAGTGGCAGTATTTACAGTACTGTGTGTACTGCAGTACCACTGGCTGCAGTAGTATTATTAATAGTAGTATCACTGATATTTGCAGTTTAATCTGCAGTTTTTGGATCTCTCACTTTTTTACTTTATGTTCACAGCGAGGATGCAGTTACCATAGCGACTGTGTGTGTGTGTGTGTGTCCTGCGCTCTGATTGGCTGGCAGGGTTGTGGGCGGTCAGGGCGAGCCTCTCACAACCTCCCTCTCTCTCTCGCAGCCTCAGATCGGCACAGACAGACGAGAGGTGCAGCTCTTCCTCACTGCTCTCTCCATCATCCCTCCATCTTCCTCCTCCTCTTCCTCCTCCTCTTCCTCCGTCCGCAGCCAAACTCTCTCTCTCTCTCTCTTTGCCACCTCTGCTTCTTCTTCTCTCTCTGCCTCCTCTTCTTCATCCCTCCGACACACTCAGACGGGTCTGACTCTTGGGCTTCATCACCTTCATCATCATCCTCGGAGGAAGACGACAGGGAGCTCCCTGACCCCTCGCCCCACAGGGTCACCATGGCAACGGTCATCTGCACTCGTTTTACTGAAGAGTATCAGCTGTATGAGGAGCTGGGCAAGTGAGTGTGGTCGTCTTCATCCCCACGTTATGGTTAAACAAAGAGTGCGAATCAGAAATGTTCAATAATCTGCTTTATATCAGGAATCAGAAGCCTTTAATCGTTTCATCGTTATTCCACCGTCCTCTCACAAGTTGTTTGATTTTTTTTAGCTCGTGTCAAATAAAACTTTATTTAAAATGTTTTAAATATTTGATTTTTTCTTTATATTTTCTGCAGGATTTTCTAAGAGATTCACATTTAATGAGACAAATCTCATTATTATCATTATTATTGTTATTATTATTATTAAATAAGTTTCCTTATAATCAAAGTTGTCTTAGTAATGATTATTCTGATGATGTCACACAGGTGGTGTACTGTGTTTATGTTTGGATATAATTGTAAACGGCAGTAACAGATGCAAAGATGCTGATAACGACTCGATCTGTCTGATGGTTTATTGATTATTGATCAAGCTGCTGATCAGTAAAGATGGCTGATGAAAGCAGAGAAAGATGGAGGGAGAAGTGTAACACCTTTCTGACCCCATCCCACTCACCGCCCACAC
>NW_005187667.1:216829-224152 GCF_000239375.1 Pundamilia nyererei | reverse complement strand
CTCTCTCTCTCACACACACACAGACACACACATAATGCCAGGTCTCTTACATAATGTGATGGTGGGTGGCAGAATGCAGCTTTCATAAGAAACAGAAAGCTTTCTGCAGAAACTACAGCTTCACTTCCAGCCATAAAAGGATCGTCGTGAATAACTGTTCATCAGTGTTACTGTTATTGATCACTGATTGAGTTATAAAAACAGATCTTCAATCTCTCCCATAATGTATCTGGTCTTTCTTTAGAGATGAACAGATGTGGCTTTAAACCACAGACTGTATATAAAAGATGGAAGTTTGTGAAGCCTCCACCATTGGTGTCTCGTTTTTCCTCAGATCTGTGTATGCAGACTGAAAACCATGCTAGCTAGCATTAGCTGATGACATCACTCCACGCTGTACTCCTTATATGTTCACACCTGGAAACAAAAGGATGCAATTCCACCAAAAAGCAGTGGGTGACGTCTCAGGTCTCGTTATGACGATGGAGCCTGCCTCCTGTGGCCGTTAGAGGAACTGCATGTTTCCATGCTAGCTTCATGTTTCAGCCGTGCTTCACTTAAAGTGAAGGTCTCTCACTCTGAGAGGATGAGCTGTGTCCTTTATCTGCCTGATCGGTTCCTCCTGTCGTGTTTCCAGGGGAGCGTTCTCAGTTGTGCGGCGCTGCGTGAAGGTCCTGTCGGGTCAGGAGTACGCCGCCAAGATCATCAACACCAAGAAGCTGTCTGCCAGAGGTGAGGACAACTCTCGTTAAGACATGCTAACTCTCGTTAGCGACTGAATCAGAACACCAGACGTTTGAGCGCTCGACGGCGAGCTCTTAAACGTCTGTAGTGACGGCCGAACCCTCACCGACCTCCACGCTAACAGCCCTGCAGCTGTAGTTTGAATAGTCCTCATTCATCTGCTCGGCATTTTAGAGTTCACGACTCACACAGTCACACTGATCCATTGCTTTCTTACCAAGACGCCGACATGTCTGCAGACAGTCACTGAGCTGTGCTGAAACATTTTAAACCAGGACCTGCTCGCCTTCAAAGTAAAATCTGTGCTTTCTGAAGCCTGTGAAGCACAGCTTTTATTCTGAAAGCAGACAGTTGCATCCTTTAGTTTCACAGCTGATTAGCAACTGGTTGCAGACAAGATGGCTTCACCGTAATCTGCATCAGTCTGTCAGAGACCGAAGCCGTCACCAAACCTCCAGCATCCACTCGCCAACCTGTCGGTGAATACCAACGTGTCTGTACTGGTCAGCAGTTACCAGGCAACAGCTAACTGGTCTGTAGCCCTGTGTGCCTGTGACGTTTGGAAAAGGCTGTTTGGATGGACGACGTTGGCTGATTCATACAAACTGCCTGATCCCAACATAGAAGTACCACGCTAGCAGGCTAACATTAGCATGCGCTCTGTCAGGTAACGAGGTACAAACACCTGACGACTCTTCTTCAGTCCTCAGGTATCTGCGGTACAAACGGGCTCCGTACTGCAGGTGATTCTGTCACTTCACACAAATGCATCACCTTAAATCTGAGAAACAATAAGACGTGAAACACAATCTGATTGCTCCATCAGTGACACGTGACCGAGTTTAAAACGTGATGAAAGACACACCTGAGAAAGGTGCGATCAGCATCTTCCCACAAATATATGCTGCAACCTGTTGTTTTACTCGAGTACTGAAGTTAAATCAGTACTTTAGCCTGTACCTGTACCTGAGTGAGGAACGTGTGACCTCGCTTAAATCCTGTGTGCAACCTCATCAGCTCTTAGTTTGTGTCACTGTGGGGTTTGTGTCGTTTGACTGGAGGACACCATTTCTAATGGCTAACTGGCGAGCCAGTGCTGCTCACTTGGTGCACAGACGTGGATTCAGTGGGCGTTTCCTGAGACGTCACATAGAAATCAGTCACAGACTGTCAGAGGCAGTCAGAGGAGGAGGAGTGAACATGCTACATCACCTGCATCGTGGCTGGCTGTAGCTCAGGTGGCAGAGCAGGTCAGCCACTAATCAGAAGGTTGGTGGTTTGATCCCAGGCTGCCTCCTGGCTGCACGGCAAATATCCTTGGGCAAGATGCTAACCCCATGTTTGCCTGCTGGTGGTGGTCAGAGGGCCCGATGGCGCCAGTGTCCGGCAGCCTCGCCTCTGTCAGTGCAGCTGTGGCTACGATGTAGCTGCCATCACCAGTGTGTGAATGACTGAATGTTGTGTAAAGCGCTGTACAAATACAGGCCATTTACCATCGTCACCTTGTTCTTTTTCATCATGACAGAAATCAGCTGTCAGTAAAGCTGCCTTCAGTGTAACGATCAGCCGTGCATACATATGTAGCGACACCTCCACCCAGCCTCCACCACAACCAAAGACCCTCTGAGGCAGTAAAGTCGTTGTGCAGCTAAAGTTTAAAATGTTTTTTTTACATTATTATTAACTTCCTGTGATGTCGAGCTTCACCTCAGGTTTAAAACCAACGTGAGGCCCAAACTTGGCCTCTGCTGACCAGGCCGGGTGAACGGGAGTGACATCACACACTGCTAGCTCATGAGCTAACACACGACTACAACTTCACAAGTTGGCCGTTGTGTCCATGTCACACATGCTCAGTGTTGTGCACAGAGACATATTAGGAGGTTGGGGTGTGATGAAGGATGATGATGTCACTTCCTGGTTGAAGCCCAGTAGGTTTAGGAGAGCTTGTAGTTTTAGATTTTAGCAGGAAGTCACAGACCATGTCTCTAACATATCACACACCTGAGCCACAGACTCAGGTGTGTGTGATCCAGGTGTGTGTGATCCAGGTGTGTGATCCAGCTGTGTGTGATCCAGGTGTGGCGTCTTGTGGACGAGCTCGGTCTGTGTGAAACCTTCATTGTTGTGACTGTTGTTCTTGTGATTATTTGTCTGAAGCAAACATTGAGCGTCTCCTCATGGCGAGCTGGTATTCATTGCTTTTAAGCCCGTCCCACTTTGCATACCTAAATCACATGACCTGTGTGTCTGGATCTTGGTCACATGAGCGTGTTAGCGTGCGGGAGCTCAGACAGGTGTGTTTAATGACATCAGCATCATGTAAAGTTATGCGTTCATAAAACCACGGCGCTCATTTGGTTTTCTCGCTAACTTCCTGTTAGCGTGCTTGGTTGTGCTTTGGATGGAAACCTTCCTCCCCCTCCTCCCCCTCATCTCCCACACGTTCCAACATGACGGCAAAGCTGAGAGAAACAGCGAAGCTGCATCTTTCTCTACATTCTGTTGATTTTTTTCACATCGCTATTCTGGTTTCAGATTTCCTTCGGTTGCTTAGCAACACCCTGCAAAGTTGACAAAGAAGTGTGTGTGTTCATCTCTCCATCTCTTTCCTTCAGTTGACTCTGCAGGACAAACTGCTGCTGAAGCGTCGCCGCGGTTACATAATGGGTGTCTCTGCAGGTGTTCGCTCACCTGCTGGGAGAAACGTCCAATCAGATCTCTTTAATTTCAAACCAGCAGCACGCCATCGTCACACCGCTGTCATTCGCCCGCATCACTGTCACCTCAAACCTGCAACAGGAAACATGACAGGCTGTGAGTCAATCAAACTTTATTCGTACTGCATGCTGAACAGAGGTCACCTGAGGTCAGAGTCGTCACAGCTGAGTGACCACAGGAGTTATTAATGACGCGTGCACAGACCACAAACCAGTCAAACCAGTCAAACCAGCACATACACATATATACATATAATAGAATTTAATACATATGGATGCAAAATAATTACTCACTGAAAAATAACAATAATAAAAAGTAAACACAAATACATTTTAAACATTCAGGTGTCGGTTCACTTTTATGGTAAAGATCCTCCAACAATACAGATCAGAAATTATATAAACAAGAATAAAATAATGAAATAAAATAATTATTAAAAATAAATCAGACAAAATAGTTTCAGGATAAATAAAAGTAGGATCTTAAAAAAAGAGAAAAGAAATCAGAAAATAAACACAAAAGGATTGTTTAAAAATAGATTAGTTGTTTTAAATACAAACAGCAAAAAATATATTTAAAAATTAAAACCCTATAAAATAAAATTGTACAGATTCTGAAAACCACACTGTTGGCTCTAACAATCACTCATGATGATGAAGATGATTTCATTAAACAAGCTGTCTCGTCTCTGAGGTGGAGTCTCCTGCACATCGCCGCCGTCTCCTCCCACAGAGGCGGAGCTACCGCTCAGAGCTGCTGTCACAGCATCTGTCCTTGTAACGTCCACCTAAACCGTGAACCCGTGCAGCACTCAGACCATCCACATCAGACTGGACCTGCGGCGAGGTCCAGTCTGATGTGCTAGCTGTGGACACGTCTGCCTCCTCTTCACTGTGTTGGAAGTCGATGATGCTCAAAGCTCCAAAACCTACATGTGAAAACCTCTCAGCAGAAACCATGACCGCATTGACCGATCCGCATTTGACTGCATCGATTGGCCAGCACTTTGGATGGCGCTGGAGACCGAGCACATCCCACCAAAAGTCATTAAGCTCCTGCAGGAAAATTACAACGGATCATCGAGCCAAATACGCAGCCGTAATGAGCTGTCGACTAAATTCACCATCCGCACTGCAGTCTGCCAGGGCGCTGTCGCCTCACTGCTGCTCTTCAACATCGTAGTCGACGCCATCATGAGTCTTCAGGGGCAGATGCGGAGTCCAGTTTGATGAAAATGGCACCGTGACGGATCTCGTGTTTGCAGATGACAGCACTGTGCTGGCCGAGGATGACGCCGAAGCCACGGATGCTCTATACAAGCTCACACGCACCGCCGAGTCATATGGCTTCAAGATAAACACTGACAAGATGACAACAGATGGGTCGCCTGCCAATGTCTACCTCAACGGTGTCCAAATAGAGCAAGTCCAGCAGTTTAAATACCTGGACTCACTGATCGAGCAAAGGAAGGTTGGTTCCACGGCAGAGATCCACAGTCGAATAGGTCACGCAACTGCAGCAATCTCTAAAGTGGTGCTTGTGGAAGCGAACCAATATTTCCATCTCGACCAAAATCCGCTGTTTCCGGACGCTGATCCTCCCGATATTGCTCTATGGATCTGAAATGTGGACGGTGCTCGGAGCGGACCTCAAAAAACTCGACGTTTTCCAGATGCGCTGCCTTCGGCAGATATTACAAGTGTCACTTCGAGACCGCCTTCGAAACGAGGACATCTGATAGCGATGCGGCAACCAACCGCCAATCGAGGGGCGAATTCAGAAACGCTGATTGCGATGGTTTGGCCATGTGTGTCAAATGGATGCGAGCAGACTACCACATCAACTCCTCTGGCGTAAACAACCCACCCAGTGGAGAATCCACAGAACGGCACCAAAGAAAACATGGCTAAAACAGGTCAAAGATGACATCAGGGGCAGAATAAATCTCGATGAGGCCAGGACAATCGCCAACGATCGCCATGCATGGCAATGAGTTGTGAAGGAAATTCGACAACCATTGGCACCCACAGCAGCGTATGGGCTCAGGAATCGATGCACACCCAACACCAGCTAGGGGTCAAAGAGAAGGCACCTGACGGCTCTTTTTTGCTTCTCATCCCTAAACTCTCTGCATTCCCGTGATTCAGTTTATTTTATAAAGTCTCAAGAGGATCCTGAGACTTTATTGTGAAAGGTTTACGTGGAAAACAAACAAGCGGACAGCGGAGCCACGCGATGCTGTTACCATCGTTGTTACTAACGACAACGCATAAAAACAGGCGCTTGTCCATCCATAGTGTGGTTATATCAAATATAAGAGAAAGAGAGAACTTTAAGAAATTAATAATAACTACAGTGACACCAGAACCATGAAAAATATTGCTGTAAACAGTTTATTTTGCGACACCACGAAACAAATGATAGCGTGATAGGAAACGACAAATGTTTTTATATCGTCATCCGATATATATCGTTATATCGAACAGCCCTACACGAGGCGTGGACTCAGTGACAGTGAAGATCCACAGTGCAGTTTGTTGGTCCTCACCTGTGGGCGTGGACCACCAGTTCATGGGTCACACAGGATCATGATTGGTTCAGACCAGTGAGCTCATGACGAGTGAAGGGTCTGTATCCCAGCAGGATGTGATTTCTAACACACTTATTGTTCTTCTTATCTGATCGATGAGCCTGAGCCGCCTGAGCTCAGTTCTTCTGCATCCCTTCAGCCTGCTGGGACGCCAACGATCGCCATGCATGGCAACGAGTTGTGAAGGAAATTTGACAACCATTGGCACCCACAGCAGCGTATGTGCTCAGGAATCGATGCACACCCAACACCAGCTAGGGGTCAAAGAGAAGGATGACCCCATCACTCTTCAGTTTCATGGAGGAACTATTTTCTCTCTAAAATCGACAAAGAGCAGCGGGCTGAATGTTGACTTCCTGTCATGCTGTCACAGCCATGATGCTTTCATGACGCTGCGGCGGACACGCGTGTGACCTCAGAAAATGTTGCTATCTTGTTAAAATGTTACTATTCAGCTCAGTTCAGTGATGTTTATATAGCAGCACAGCGACAGTCGCCTCCACGTGTTTCATGTTGTAAAGACCGACAATAATACACAAAACGTCGTATGAGCCGCTGTGAGCCAGCACAACGAAAAACTCCCTTTTAACAGGAAGAAACCTCCAGCAGAGCCAGGCTCAGGGAGGGGCGGGGCCAGTGACCGGCTGGGAGTAAGTTGAGAAAATTTCATAACAGGCCCCTCCTACTTCCTGTCACTACTCTCTGTGGTTGCTCTGTTGCTGTGATTGGTTCTTAGGGTGGCTGCATGTTTCCATCCAATCCAATCAGTCACTGTGCTGTGACGCTGTCACTGTGCTGTGGATGATGTCACTGTGCTGTGACGATGTCACTGTGCTGTGGATGATGTAGATCCACGGTTATGTCCCACAGTGAGCGGCTAATGAGCGGACATCGATCGCTCACAGACGTCCTGTTCACCCCACAGGAAACGGTCTCACTCAGGAACGCCTGACCGCTGAGCTCAGGGTGCGGCGATGCTGAGTCAAAGGGTGGAGCTGGGTCTGAGTCAGAGAATATAAAGAATAAAAACAGCAGAAGAAACCGCGTTTGATTCTGTATGAACACGTTTGATCATCAGACTGTGAGTCAAGTGTGTGTGTGTGTGTGTGTGTGTGTGTGTGAGTTTGTTTGCTATTTCTTCCTCTGAAGTTTGCTGATGTCTCTGACAGGAAGTGCGACGTTCAGCTCTGGAGGATGCTTTGATTGGGGGATTCCTGGTGGTGCTCGCTCTGGGGTGTGTGTGTGTGTGTGTGTGTGTGTGTGTGTGT
>NW_005187667.1:212574-216355 GCF_000239375.1 Pundamilia nyererei | reverse complement strand
GTGTGTGTGTGTGTGTGTGTGTGTGTGTGTGTGTGTGTCTGTGTGTGTGTGGAGCCTGTCATGCTGCCAGTCTTTGGAGCTTCAGAGCTGCTGCTCGGTTGGACGCCTTCCTCGGCAGCCTCGTGTTGGCTGCCGGACACTCGTGATCTCGCCGCGCTGCTTCTGTTGGTTCAGCCGCGCCGAGTGTTGGCCGGTCGGGATCAGTCGCCGGTGGGCTGAACCGCCTGGGGAGGTCACAGTGAGTTTCACAGGAGCTGAAGCTGACTTCAGAGCCCCAAACAATCAATACTCCATTTATGCCGGATAACTCCTCGTGTGATCATCGCGGCGCCACGGCTAATGGCTTCCACCCAGCACATTAATATCTAATTAAAGAGTTACTGGAAGGGAACCAGCTGCTTCTCTCGCTGCTCGCACTAAAGGAGTTTCTGGTGGTTTTTAAATGGCCTTTAATGTCCACTTGATGCACTCAGCTGCAGGAAAAACACAGAAGGAGAAACTTTAATTGATTCCAAACCAACAGCAGCTCAAACTAACCTCCTGATGTCACGTTTGTAGCTCAAGAGCTGCAAATAAACCTCGATGGTGCACACGGGGCTAGGGCTGTGCGATATGACCACAATCTCATATCCCGATATAAGATATCTATCGTCCTGACAACGATATAAATCACAAAAATGTAACGTTTTCTATAAATTCTGTGAATCTCGGGCAGCTCGACTTGCGTGACGTGTTTGCAGCTGGGCGTTGTGTAGCTGGAGTCGAGTGTTTTAACGATGCATGAAACGATACATTTTTAGACACAAGTTGTAACGGCCGCCGTTTTCTTTCAAAGTTTGAGTCTAGGGTTTATTTTTCAGCACCTGACGGCTCTTTTTTGCTTCTCATCCCTAAACTCTCTGCATTCCCGTGATTCAGTTTATTTTATAAAGTCTCAAGAGGATCCTGAGACTTTATTGTGAAAGGTTTACGTGGAAAACAAACAAGCGGACAGCGGAGCCACGCGATGCTGTTACCATCGTTGTTACTAACGACAACGCATAAAAACAGGCGCTTGTCCGTCCATAGTGTGGTTATATCAAATATAAGAGAAAGAGAGAACTTTAAGAAATTAATAATAACTACAGTGACACCAGAACCATGAAAAATATTGCTGTAAACAGTTTATTTTGCGACACCACGAAACAAATGATAGCGTGATAGGAAACGACAAATGTTTTTATATCGTCATCCGATATATATCGTTATATCGAACAGCCCTACACGAGGCGTGGACTCAGTGACAGTGAAGATCCACAGTGCAGTTTGTTGGTCCTCACCTGTGGGCGTGGACCACCAGTTCATGGGTCACACAGGATCATGATTGGTTCAGACCAGTGAGCTCATGACGAGTGAAGGGTCTGTATCCCAGCAGGATGTGATTTCTAACACACTTATTGTTCTTCTTATCTGATCGATGAGCCTGAGCTGCCTGAGCTCAGTTCTTCTGCATCCCTTCAGCCTGCTGGGACGCTGAGCCTCACAGCTCAAACACACAAACCTTCACCTGTTTTTGCCTTTTTGGATCCAAACTGCTGTTTTAAATGTTTCGCTACATCTACTAATACTCTTAGTTTTCCATGTTCGCTCCTGTGTCATCATGCCGCCATGACAACAAAGCAAACAGCTGTTTACTGAAACCTGGAGAACTTCATGACCTCACACAGACCCGAGCTGGACGCTCTGGTGATCTGGTTCTGGCCCCTGTGCTGCATGTTTGACACTGAGTTAATATTCGTTTGTTCACTTTAGATGTTCAAAACCACCTTTGAGCTTCTGCACAGGTGTAGTTCTACAGCAGGTGGTGTAACATCTCCTCTCACTCTGTGAACAGCTTTGAAAGCAGCTTTAAACCTGTTTGACTCGTTTCAGTGTTTATTAAGATAAAAGGTCACATTGGTGATGGTTCAAGCTTTTTTCATCTTCTGAAGTTAGAAAAACAAACGTCTGTTTAAGGACTAAAACACAAAAACAACAGAACAGCAAATCTCTGAGGTCACATTCACTGTCTTCACAGTCTAATATTTTAATATCAGCACAGCAGGTAATGGGATTACTCTGTCCCTTTGAGATCAAGGTGCTCTATACAATCACAAGAACGTGGATTTTACTGTAATATCAACAATATATCTGAATATATCATTAGCATCATGTGACCATGTTATTGGTCACATGATGGGTCACCTTTATTTCCATCGTCATCATTACTATGAACTCGGCTAATGCTGGGCTGTGTGCAGGCGTCTGCTGCAGAAACCAAAAAGCTTCCAGCATCAAAGCTGCGCACAGTTGATAAAGATGAGGAGCAACAAACAGCTCTCCCATTATTCCCAGCAGCCACGCGCCTGATTTAAGCCCCAACACTGCACTGACTCACCTTTGGAGCCTCAGACAGACTTTACAGGAAGTGTTCAGGAGGTCAGAGGAGGTTTTAAGCAGGGAAATAAAGTGGAAAATAAAACTTTGACTTAAAACCATCCTGATCTGTCATTACCAGACAAAGTCCCACTGATGCAGAGGTCTCTTTGGTCCCACCTCACGGCGCTCAGGCCTGAAACCGAGCCTCGTTCTTGGTCAGCAGAGCTGTGTGTGAGCAGCTCCTGCCTCGGTGGAGTCTGGATGTGCACACAGATATCTCTGCATTGCTGTGACACTGACGCTCAGATCAAACCTCAGGCAGCAAAAGCCCGATTCTCCTGTTTCTGAGCGCCTCAGTGATCGTTTATCCGGGATGAAGATCAGAGATAACGAAACTATCACCGTCACATTGATGCTTCATGAGCGTGAGCTCTGATTGGACTGATTTCCTGTTGTCTGTGAAATACCTGCGATCACCTCGCGGTGTGAAAACCGACAACAGGTCTGATTCCTGACTCTCCTGATCAATAACAAGGTCAGGAGGGAGATCCCCGATCGATGCCTCTGATCAGTAATCTCTGTGTTTGTGTTGTCAGATCATCAGAAGTTGGACCGTGAAGCTCGAATCTGTCGACTACTGAAACACCCCAACATCGGTGAGTAATACTGCATGTACTGCATGTACTGCATGTACTAACACTGCTGTATGTACCTCGGCTGCTAACGGTGAGGGTGATGAAGGCGGTGAAATCACAGAGGAGTCGTTCTCAGAGTGGAGGCGACAGACGAGGACGCGGAGAGGTTTCCCTCCAACACGCTGATCTCTGAGCAGCTGGAAGGAAAACCTGCACCGTGTACTGGAGACAGCACGCAGTACGAGTACTGTGATACTGAGAGCCGCCTTCGTCAGTAACGTAGGGACTGTCTTCTGCACAATCAGGTTTGAATCACATCGAAGGGTTGATCAATAACCACGAGTCCCATTCACAGAGTTGGGGAATGGCTGCAATCATTGTAAGAGGGTGACAGATGTTCCCTCAGAGATGGGCTTAGGTCGCTCTTACCTCTGAATGACTGAGAGTCTTCCTCGAGGCTGTTAGAGCTCTTGTATGAATAGATTGTGAGAGTTTCGTGAGCCTTTGAACGTAATGGCGTTGTGGAAAAGCGCCGCCTCCCCAAATTACAGCTGACGGCTTCTTCACCCTGACCTCAGGAACAGCCGCCTCATCCTCCAGGACGGGTTTCTGCATAGCATCTGCATAGCAGTGTAAATGTATGCTATGTCTTCTAATGATGCTGCCTAAGGGAAGCATGTATAATGTAAACAGAATTGGTCCTAGCACTGAACCCTGTGGAACTCCATAATTAACCTCAGTGTGTGAAG
>NW_005187667.1:208411-210534 GCF_000239375.1 Pundamilia nyererei | reverse complement strand
TCTGCAGTCTGGTGTTACCTACATCTTCCTATTCAGAAGGCAGAATTTCCGAGTTCTGAGTACAATCGAAAGCAGCACGACTGCAGTTTTTGTGTTGGATGTAAAAGAAACACATTAACAAGAGAATTCTGAGTAAAACCAAAGTTACTTTCCCTAGTCACTAGTTACTTTGAAAGTAACGAGTAACTTGAAGTAACTGAGTTACTTTTGAGAGAAGTAACTAGTAATGTAACTAAGTTACTATTTTAAAGTAACTTACCCAACACTGGTCATTACTAGTTAACGTTAAAGGGCTGGTTGGCTCAACAGAGCTCTGACTGTTTGTCAGCCTGGCTACAGAGCTGAAGAGAAACCTGGGGTTGTTCTTATTGTCTTCGCTCAGTGATGAATAGTAAGATGTTCTGGCTTGACTGACGTGAAATCCATGATCCTGATCCTCCACACTGATACTGGCTCACTTCTGCTGGGCTCAGACAAAGACGTCTTTGTGGAGGCTGTGACTCTGTTTACCCCAGAAGAGCTCTCCCAACGAAACACATGACTCCAGTGTTGTTGTTCTGAAATCGATCAGCACGCTGGAGCCTGAGCTCGTACGATGGCAGCAAAGATGGATGTCTGTGGGTAACCATGGGCCTAATGCTTCAGTCTCTGAACGGCCCCCTGCTGAGCAACAGCGCCCCCTGTAGGACAGGACGTCCAGAGAGTCGCAGTTCTGCATTAGATTAGGAAATCTCTGACTTCACCTATCAGGAAGCTACATCCATAGTTTATGAACGATCATTATGGTTGATCTGTGATGTCATTAGTGGGCGTGTCCTTAGTGTAATATCTGTGTTTTATTAGTGCTGAGAGTCTGCTCTGTGCACCGAGGCAGCAATGTGAAAACCCTGTGGCTGTGCAGCAGGATGCCGGCGCTGCCTCTGAGCCCGCAGCTCGACTTAATGAGTGTTCATCAGATCATGTGTGAGCCGCCTCTCCTGGTAATGACGTTACAGCGAGCAGCGAGCCTTCTGCAACATGAGGAGCTCCGTCTGACGGCTGCCTGCTGCCAGGCACGCACAGAGGGCTTCACGCGTCCTCAGATGAGCCCGCGGACAGCTTAATGAGTGTGTGGGAAACGCCTCAGAGCTCAAACCACTTAAACGCAAACTGATCTGTGTGCGGCCGCCACTTCCTGTGAATAATTCAGAATAAAAGCCCAGCAGGAGGCGCCGCTGCTGTGGGCAGGTCCGGTCTGAGCGCAGAGCACAGACCCTCACACCAAAACCTCCAAGAACAAACTGTGTGCTCGATGGAGTCCAAACAAACTCACCGCCGTCAGTCAGATGTTCAAATATGACCTCGCGTGGACCCAGCCGGCCAATCGGCAGCCTGCAGCTGAACAGAGCGGCCAATCATTGCCTTGTGTGGGCAGGCAATGCTCTACAGATACTGAGGAGTGTTACGTAACCCTGAGTGTGTGTGTGTGGTGTTGCTAGGCAACAGAGTCCATAGGTGAAGGAATCAAAACCATCTATCCTCCTACACACACACACACACACACACACACACACACACACACACACACACACACACACACACACAGTACCTGTGTGAAAGCACTCAGAAAGAAATAATCAGGTTTTCTCTCAAAGCACTCCTACACAGTACAGCAGTGTTCTTTATTGTGTGTGAGAGTGTGTGTGTGGGCAGCAGCCTCTCTCTCCTCAGCTATAATACTTCCTATTAAACAATATAAGCGGAGAGCAGAAACAGACGCCTTCAGTCGGGCTCAGAGACGTCATCCAACAAGTTTCTCAAACTGCGAGGACCCCGTCACAGGAAGGACCTGATTAACTGTGACACGCCGTTTAAGAAACTCCATGTTTGATTTTCCAGAACAGAAATCTGAACGTTCGCTCTGTGAATTCAGGATGAAACGTCTTCTCGCACATCACTGCATAAATCACTAAAACCAGAACAACTGTCCGGATGTAAATCATCAGTTATCAGTTTAAACTGGACCTCTTCTGCTTCTCCTCACTTCCTGTCACATGACCCCTGCCCCTGTGCTGGATTTTCATATTAAACATGAAGCTGGCGATCGTGGCTCAAGAGTTGGGAGTTTGTCTTGTAATCGGAAG
>NW_005187667.1:206678-208232 GCF_000239375.1 Pundamilia nyererei | reverse complement strand
AGACACTTCACCCGTTGCCTACTGGTGGTGGTCAGAGGGCCCGGTGGCGCCAGTGTCCGGCAGCCTCGCCTCTGTCAGTGCGCCCCAGGGCAGCTGTGGCTACAATGTAGCTGCCATCACCAGTGTGTGGATGAGTGTGTGAATGGGTGTAAAGCGCTCTGGGGTCCTTAGGGACGAGTAAAGCGCTATACAGATACAGGCCATTTACCAAGTTTATATGAATGGTCTTGGTGTATGTGCAGTGATCCCTGTGAGCCCACAGCTCAGGCTGTTCAGGAATATTCAGTATCACAGCTTTATAGAAGCTCCGCCCACCCGCTCAGCCAATCAAAAGTAAGAGGGGAGGAGCTTAAACTTATTGTTTTAGACTGAGGATGAACTGAGTCTGAGTGTCAGACAAAGAAGTCTTATTCTGATCTGTGAGTCATGCAGAGCTGCTCTGAGAGTCGCCTGTGAGGATGGGTCGGTTTAAATGTGTCAGAAGAAACCAGCATGGCTGATTCGCCCTTAGCCCCGCCCAGCTTGGACGGCACGCTCACTGACACATTACTAACAGCCACAGTCGGTGTTCAGCCTTAATCTTCAGCAGTTTCCTGTATGTATCTGCAGCCTTTCTAACATACAGCAGGGGGCGCCTCTTCTGCCCTGATTGGATGCAGTGTATGAGGAAATAAGCGTCCTGGTCAGCTGATCGGTGAGTTCAGTGAGGTGACAAGTTTGTGGTCTGATTGGATAAAACAGGAAGTTCATTTTGGAGATGATGGTCAGAGTCACAGCAGAGCAGGAAGCAGGAAGGCTTACGGGTGGCAGAGGGAGAACCAATGAGTGTGACCTCTGACCTCGGCCAGCAGCTGCGTGGCGAGCAGCTGCGTGGCGAGCAGCTGCGTGTGCGCTCTGTGGGGTTGACGTGGTGTAACGGGAAAATAAAATGTCTGCTTTCCTTTCTGTCTTCCAGTTCGACTGCATGACAGCATCTCGGAGGAGGGGCATCATTACCTCATCTTTGACCTGTGAGTGTCTCGTCATGCTGTTTGTGACACACCTGAGCTCCTCACATCCACACTGAAAACACCACGAAGGCTCCGTGACGCCACCAGTGGGTGGTGTCACTGTGGCTACAACTGTCCTTTATACCATGATTTTGACCCCACCCACACCCCTTTCTTACACCACCACCAATGAAAACCACAGAAATCAGTGAGACAAGCAAACAGAATCCAAATATTCAAACAGAGGTGAAGCACATCTGTCCACAGGTAAGCAGCTTATCCACCCAGTGCCCTCCACCTACAGCCGCTACATTCAGAGCCCCTCCACCCAGTGTCCCCACATCCAGAGGTCAAAACTGTGTAGTTTCGTGACGTTTTGTGTTGTGTGTCTCAGGGTTGTGTAGTTTCGTGACGTTGTGTGTTTGTGTGTCTCAGGGTTGTGCAGTTTCTTGACGTTGTCTGTTTGTGTGTCTCATGGTTGTGCAGTTTCTTGACGTTGTCTGTTTGTGTGTCTCATGGTTGTGCAGTTTCGTGACGTTGTGTGTTTGTGTGTCTCATGGTTGTG
>NW_005187667.1:179724-184965 GCF_000239375.1 Pundamilia nyererei | reverse complement strand
GTGTGTGCGTGCGTGTGTTTCAGGGAGGAAACAGGACATCATTAAAGTCACTGAGCAGCTCATCGAGGCCATCAGCAACGGAGACTTTGAGAGCTACACGTATGTAACCAG
The DNA here is from genome assembly GCF_000239375.1 of Pundamilia nyererei. Taxonomy (NCBI): domain Eukaryota; kingdom Metazoa; phylum Chordata; class Actinopteri; order Cichliformes; family Cichlidae; genus Pundamilia; species Pundamilia nyererei. Next base: position 184,854 of record NW_005187667.1, on the reverse strand, counting down.
CACTGAGCACGCTCGGGCAGAAGGAATGTTTGTTTCTTTGTTTTTGAATAAAACCATCAAAGCGTTGAGAAATCCCTGACACGAGTGAGCCTCACAGAGGGCGGAGTCACCCTTTAACGTACCTTTGGGCAGGTGAATCAGTGCTTCTGATGGAAACATCTGGAACATCTCCTGACGCTGCCCTCGCTCCTCTCTGAAGCTGGTGCCAGCAGAAATAAATCAGTGATTGAAACTAGCCAATCAGACGTCCTGATCAGTGGCCGGTCTTTAAACGCTGAGAGCGAATCAGCATCCTTTAACCCAACAATACAAACGAGTCGTCTTCTGACCCACGCTCAGCTTTTCCCCAAATGTTACAAACACTTCAGTTACTCTCACTTTCCTGCTCACAGAGCGCTTTGGTGACGTCGGCGTCGCTGTAAACATCACATCGATGTATTTAACTGTGGCTCGGCCTGAATCTCCAAACTGGCCCAAACGATCCGGCCTGGCCGTGATGTTGAAGGCGCCCTGTTTAATGAACTGATACTTCCTGTTTTCTAATCTCAGACATCTTTGATGATTGGCTCGCCAATAAAATCTGTTTTTCTGTGTGTTGATTGAACCGTTAAAGTTTTATAATCGCAACAACAGTCGCCTCAAGGTGCTTTATATTGTAAGGTAGACCCTACAGCAATACATACAGAGAAAAACCCAACAATCATATGAGCAAGCACTTTAGCGATCAAAGCAGGAAACACATTTATGCTAATATGTGTAACAAAGTGTCCTGCAGGTGTTTCAAAGTGACAGATATTTCATCTATGAGTGATCAATAAAGAATAAAAGCTATAAAACAATGAAAGTTTGGGCTGCTGATCCGGGCTTGAAGGTTCACAGAGACGGGGGTCAGAGCTCCGACAGGATCGTGTTGTGCGTTTGCGTGTTGTGCGTGTGCGTGTTGTGCGTGTGGATGGTTTTTTTCACTTGCTCCCTGTTAAACGTGTCTCTGACTCGTCTCAGTAAACGATTCTCTCCCTGCAGTAAAATGTGCGACCCGGCTGTGACGGCGTTCGAGCCCGAGGCGTTGGGGAATCTGGTCGAAGGCCTGGACTTCCACCGCTTTTACTTTGAAAACTGTGAGCTGAAGCAGACTTCCTGTTACACCTTGCTTTGTAAAAAACTCTCAGAGGTCACCTGACCATGTTCACCTGTCCGTCTGTGTCTGCAGTGTGGTCCAAGAACAGCAAACCGGTGCACACCACCATCCTGAACCCTCACATCCACCTGGTGGGCGACGAGGCCGCCTGCATCGCATACGTCAGGGTGACGCAGTACATCGACTCCAACGGGACGCCTCGCACCGCCCAATCAGAGGAGACCAGGGTGTGGCACCGCCGCGACGGGAAGTGGCAGATCGTGCACTTCCACCGCTCAGGCTCCCCCTCCACGCTGAGCAAGTAAGAGCAGGTCAAAGGGCAGCGGGGCGTTTGGGGCAGCTGGGAAAAACCAGCATGATAACGAGCTGCACGGAGAAAACGTGTGAAGAGAGGCAGGATCGGTGAATCTGATCCTCAGCAGACATCAGTGAAGTCATGCACGTGTATTTTCCTCAGCACTTTGTCAACACCAGTTTTCTCCATGCTTAGTATATTTGCTCTTTTTACCAACGACACATTCACTGCAGGTGGTTGGTGCTGAATCATCCCTCATATGAAACGCTGTGAAGCTGTTTCTGCATCACGCCTTCGCTCTGCTTCATGTCGATGATAAATGAATCTGGGTGGAGGTGGAGCTGCTTATTTTAGCCCCACTCGTGTTTGCAGACTGAATCTGAGCCAGACTGTCGTTCCTGAGAGACAAAACCCAGGAACCAACGAACCTGCCGCTGTTACTGATGTATCAGACCTCAGCAGCAGTGCCCTCGTACAGACTGTCCACTCGAGTGCAAAAAGTGCAGTCGAGGGTTCACACCAGGTGCTGATCCACAGTCGGTGTGCTGAGGACAGGAGGACCGCACAGAGGCTCAGCAGGTCTGCTGTGAACAGCAAAATGACCCCAAACCACGACAAGCATCCACCACACACTGCTCAGGAAAACTGAAAGGGACACTTTTCAATCAGAGCACAGCAGCCAGTCGGTTAAACCTCTGATTAGTTCAGTAGTAGAGAGACTGTTAATCAGTTTCAGCTCATGAAATCAACTAGCACAGGCAGTCCAACTCCTCCAGCAAATCAATACATGCCAGTGTCAGAAGGTTTGTGTGTCTCCCAGCACAGTCTGCAGAGCATGGAGGAGACTCCGGCCGTAGGAGGCCATCATCAGGGCCGGTATCAGAACCGAACGAGGATATCCAGAGCTGCACGATGACCTCCAGCAGGCCGCTGGTATGACAAGTTTAGCTGCATGCCCCTGGTACACTTGACATCCTGGTCAGTGGCCTCACCCACTAGCTCGGCCGGGCGCACACAGTCGCCCTCCACCACCTACGATGTACCCTGACCTCCAGCTGGCCGCTGGTGTGAACATCTCTGACCAAACAACCAGACTTCATGAGGATGGCCAGAAGGCCCGACATCCTCTATAGGCCCTGTGCTCACTGCCTGGGAGGCGGAGCCATAGAACAGCAGACTTGGCTGGTCCACCCTGAGCACATGTGACTGATGTGAAAGGGTCTGGAGAAGCTGTGAAGATGCTGCCTGTAGAGCGTGACCAGGCTGGCGGGGGGTCAGTGATGGTCTGAGATCCATCATCTGATCAGGAGCCTGAAGGCGTCAGTAACATGAACGAGAGGCTGCATCATCGCTCACTGTGATTTTCAGGGTGTTTGGGTTCCTGACACGTCCAGGTGTTTCTTGACGTGTTTTTACTGATTTACTCAGCTGATTACATCTGCTGCTGTCTTCAGATCAGCAGATTCGACTGTAACTACAGCGTTACCTTTCAGGGTGGGGGGCTGGTCCGAGTGTGTCTTTGTGTGTCTTTGCTGCTGTCACGTGATGCAGGTAAAATGCGTGTCGTGGACTCGTCACTGTTCAGCAGGTTGAATCGTCTGTGTTGTCAGACATTGTTGATTCAGTCGCTCACAAACACGTTTGGTTTCGTCTCCAGCTAACTTCCAGAGTGAGTGGATCTTTGATGGGGCCACCGTCGCCATGACAGCAGTTTGATTGACAGCAGGCCGGGCCTCTGACACCAACCATTCAGGATTTTGTTTGAGGAGTTTGGAGAGGAGACGACGGGGCCAGAAAGCTTCACTCCAACAAGTGAACTGCATTACCAACCAACCAATCAGCTTCCTCTTCTCAGCTTGTTTGGACTTTGCTTCCGCCACGCCCCCTTGTGATCAGCCAATCAGATTGTAATAATGTTTGGAAACCTTGTATCTCCAGTTTGTTCGAGTTCAGGAGGTTCAAACCTTCAGATGTTTAACAGGACCAACACCTGCACACCACAGCTCCCCCTGTGGACAGAACACGTCACTACTGTGTGTTAGCTTCACCCAGCATGTGGTTACCCTAGTTTAGCACAAACACTGGAAGCAGGGGGAAACTGTTTGCATGGCTCCACCCAAACAGCCCAGTGTCGCCTCCATCTACATGACGTGTTGTAGCTGATCGAGTGTAGATGTAGAAAAAGTTTCCAGCTTTCATTTTTGCTCCTTGTTACGTTTCTCACGGATCTACTGACCCGTTGGCTGCACAGACTTAGCTTTTATAGTGTTCGCGTTCACGCGTTGGTTACCTTTAGATATTAAACAGGAAGTACGAGCCTCGCCTTTAGACGTGTGGGAGATACAAGCTTTCCTGAAACTACAGATATTTACATAAAGGAACAAAAACATATATTATATAGATGTAATGTGATATAATACTATGATCAAGAGCTGCTTTGGTCGCTACAGATTATTTAGATAAATGAACTCGTGACTGAGACTCGAGCTGAGCCACACTGACAACAGCAAACAGACCAATTATATAATATAAACCTGGAAAATCAGGATTCTCTGATTACAGTAAAAAATATATTAATAAAAACACTTTTTTCTTCCCGTACATCAGAAATAAAACTCTTCTTCATAGTTATTATTTTAAAAAGCATCTCATTCCCCCTTTTTTGTTTTATGTTTTTACAACTTTAAGCCTTTGTTTACCGTATTTGCCTCGTACGCTTCCAGAGTTTATACATATATACTAATAGCACAGCTCTTAAACTAGCATGTTAGAAACATGGTGAAGCCCAGTTATTCAGCTAAACCCTCGGGTGACCCAGAGCTCACACATGGATCATTTTAAACTGGTTAGCGGCTAAAGCAGCTCGTGGCCTTCACGATGACGTCGTCTAATGGAGAAACTTTATTTAAACTGTGCGCGCTGCACAGGAACACTCATCTGCTTCCATCGGGCTTGGAGAGCTCTAGAAGCTTCCACCACCCTCTGACCTGTGATCTTCCATGAACAGCCACACCTCTGCTCAGATCAGCCCCACCCCTCCCCCACAGCCACCGCCATCACATATCCTAATGAGGAAGGCCTTAACGAGGCGTGTATCTACCTGCCTGCTCTCCGCTCAGAGCATCATTAGCAGCACAAACTTTGCTGTTCACACTGAGTTTACAAGGTTTAGATTTAGGAGCTGCCTCTTACCTGTGAGGGAACAAGGAAGTAGAGAAGGAAGAAAGGAGTCAAGGGACTAAAAACAAAAACAAAAGAAACCAAGAAAGGAATAAGGAACACACACACACACACAAGCCTGTCCAGCTATCTTAGTGAGGACCTTCATTGACATCAGAATACTTTGTTGATCCCTGAGGGAAATTATTTTTTTGTTACAGTGCTCCATTATAAACAATGGTTTCCCTAGCCCCTGACCCTAACCATTAAAAATGCCTAACCCTAAACTTAACCATAACCTAATTGTAACCCTGACACTAAAACCACATTTTGAGCCTCAGAAAGGCTTCAAACTTGTGAGGACTGTGAGTGTGTGTGTGTCCTCACAAGTGACCGCTGGTTCTCACAAAGATAGCTAGACAGGAACAGACACACAGCCAGACAGGAACAGACACAGACACACACACACACAGACACACAGTCAAACACACAGACACACACACGCACACACACACACAGACACACAGTCACACACACA
>NW_005187667.1:174404-179340 GCF_000239375.1 Pundamilia nyererei | reverse complement strand
ACACACACAGACTCACACACAAACAAACTCCTCTTTGATGTTTTTTACACATTCTAAAACTCCTCGATACTCAGACAGCCAATCAGAATCATCATCAGTCTCCAGTGTTGACAGGAATGTACGGAGTCCCAGAAGTGACAAACATCACTGCCCTTCATAGTGACACAAATATACTGAGTTGTTACAGTCACACTCTGGACTGTAACAACAGTTACTGAGCTATAGATTTCAGACGCTTAACAGCAGAAACATCCCAATGCAGTTACTGGCTGGGCTGGGAGTATTTTAAGCAATAATAAATGTACATAAACGCAAACATGCAGACGTTTGATTTGATTCAGTTAACGAACACGACGCCGATCTATGGAACCTGTAGTGACTGTACATCAGCACTGATGTGTCGCTAAGCTTCAGCCAATCACAAACCAGTACAACAGAGAAAAAGTGACTCAGACTGATGGTGAAACATCCATATATACTGCCTATAGAGTACTGCAGTACTTTAATACTAGATGAGTAAACATAAACCATTGTGAGGGTTGGATGTGAACGTGAGCTGCCGTTTCACATGGTGCTTTTTGACTCTTCTGGGCCTCCGTGCTGCAGGAACTCAGACTGCCCCCTGTTGGTCTGTTGGTGGCGTGGTCGCGGTGTGAAACCTCATATCTCCGTGTGGTTCTTTTCTTCCTGTCGTTGGTTTTTAGAAGCCTTAATTATGGACTAACTTAATAACTTAAACTTTACCTGCATCTTGGATCGTGGCTTTAGTTATCGATCTGCCGGCTCAGAGTCTCTGAGTCGGCGCCATTTTTGGTGGATTTTCTTTGCGGTGGTGTAAAACGGTTGGATGTTTGGCTGGAGTTCTGCAGGGAGGGCTTGTGTTTCTTCCTCTTCGGTGTTTCTGTACAGATTTGTGATTTTCTGCATGCTGGAACTGACTTTGTGTTTTGTGTTTCGGCTTCAGCCTCCGTGGCGTTTTGACGTTTGCTGCTGTCGGCCCGCGGTCCTGCCCTCCGGTGACTTGACTCGGACTCGTTAGCTTTGTTAGCATTCCTCACCCGGAGCAACGGTGTCTGCTAGCCGTGAGCTAACAAAATGCCGGCGGTGCCACCTTTGATATTCTGCGATTTTTGAGCCGTTGTGTTTGTCTCAGAGGCTTTAAGCAGCTTTTTACCGTCGGGAGAATGTAGAACTTTGTACAATCAGATTCTTATTATGACGATGATATGATTATGATTATTATTCTCGATATACTGCATTTGTATATTTACAAGCTTTTTAATGTTCGGATCAGACTTCCAGTGCTAGCGTTGTGTGAGTCCGCCTGTAGAGAACACATTGTGCACTATTAGCTTTATTATTTTGTTGAGTGTTGAGTTCCTCAGCTGCTGCTGAATGTGTTTGCCACAGCACTGCTGCCCTTTAATTTATTGACATCTCTGTGCCATTCGGCATCCCGCCTCAGAAACGCTCGGAGCTGAGGAGGCTGAATACTGAGTCAAAGGTCGGGGTGTTGGGGGATGGGCGGGGCCACGCTGAGGCGGAGCATTACACCTCTTGTCATACTGTGTCCCATTCGCTGCTAGAAACAGCTGGGAAAATGACCGGGCCGTCAACGTGTTCAAAAATCTGAGATCATATTTGTAAAGAGGCGGAGCTAGAACTGCACAGGTGTGCTGTGATCCCGGCTAGCAGTGTGCACATGTATCCGCAGGTCAAAGGTGGCCTTTAACTCCAACCAGCTGAATGAAAACACACAAAGAGCAGAAAGCGTTGTGAAACGTATTTAAGCTGCTCTGACCTTTGATTTTATTCAGATTTTAGTTTTGGAGACAAAAACCTTTCCCTGTCCTTCAGCCTCTTCAGACTGAGCGTGACCACCGTGGGGACTCTGAATAGCACCTCCGGCGTGAATGGCTGTTTTCTACAATAGTCTGTGTTTTCTAAAAGCAGCACCTCCACTTTGACCTTTGACGACACTTGAAAGTATTTATTAGTTGTGAAAATACTGGTGGACGCACAAACGTCCCCACAAATATCTGAGATGTCATTTTTTAGAACTCTTTTGGTGTTTATGCTTGAAACTGAAAAATTCATCTTAGAGTAGATTTCACGTGTTATTATAGGAACACTGCTATGATGTTTCTCCTGTGTTTCTACTGGATACTCAGTGGGCGTGGCCTCTCCATGTTTATCTGAACGATCCAATCCAAAGCAGGGACTTCCTGCTTCTTCAGCTGAACGTCTTCAGGTCGGATGCTAAAGATGCTCACAGGTCAGAGGTTCCTGTTTTGAAGCCTCACCTGAGAGAACAGGAAGGAGGAGGTCGCTTCAGACACCTGGGATACTGTTAGCCACGCTTAGCTCCTCTAGCCACAAGCTAAAGGGGTTTTAATCAGCTAGCATGTTAGCTTGTGGCTTACAGGTAATGGTGACAGTAAAGCTAATGATGCTAACAGACCGCATTTCCCATGAAACATCGGAATAATCAGTCTAACGACTCAGACAAGGACAGGTTTGAGCTGGGGCAGTTTTATAGACCAATGATGAAGTATGATGGCAGCCCGCCCACAACACGTGCTGAGGCACCCCGAAACAAAACCACGAGCGCTAACAGTCCTCTCTGCTGCTGAAGGCTGATTTAAGTTTATAAAGGTCTTTTTTTTTTTACATATTGTTTCCAGTAAACGTCAAAGAGCGCATTAAATATCTCTCTGAGCTTTCTGTCTTCATGCTGGTCTAACTCTGGTCCAGGGAAATAAACCATCACACAGGAACTGAAGCAGCACATCACAGTTTATTATCATTTAAAGCAGAGGTCTCCAACCTTTTTTGCACCACAGACCAGTTTATGCCCGACAATATTTTCACGGACTGGCCTTTAAGGTGTCGTGGATAAACACAACAAAATAAAACTAGTACCGGTACCGAAAAAAGATTTATTCATAACACACGTGAAAGGACCCAGGAAAACCGAGTAAACGATAAAAACGATAACAAAATAACACTGAAAACCGATAAAAACCCTGAAAACCATACATTTCACACCTGAGCCTCAACTCTCGCGGCCCGGGGGTTGGGGACCGCTGATTTAAAGAAGTGATGGTACAGCCACAGAAGAGTGAAAAGCCTGGTGAGTTTCAGGCCTCAGTCCCACAGTCAGAGACCACCTGGGAAAATGAGCATCCTTGATTGGCCGGCAGGTCACCAAACAGCAGTGAAACCTGAAAAAGCGCGACAGGCCTGAGAAACTAAGGCTGTTTGCCTTCAAAGTAAAAGCTGTGCTTTACTGCCACAAACAAAATAGCCAACCCTCGGCAACCGGCAGACAATACTTATTGTTCCTGTGGTTGCCGGGGTTACAGACTGCTCTGTGAATCCAGAGAGGAACCAATCAGCTGACTCCTCTTCGTTGTCTTAAAACACTTCTTGAAGTTTGACTGAGGACGAGGCGTGCCAGCCGCGCTCTCGGGTCCTTCTTTGACGTTTGATTAGCTTCGGTTTGATTTTATGGATCAAAAACATTTTAGTTGAACTTCAGTTTCAAACCAAACTGCAGATGTTTTGCGTAATTAAATCAATTATAAATGAAAATGATAAACGAGTCTCTGTATCTGAGTGTTCTCGGCCCGTCACTGTGTGCTGGTGAAGGTTCAGTCTGAAGCTCCTCCTCCTCCATCGCCCACCATGTTGGCGCTCCGTCACATCCTGTCAGCTCGCTCTATGATGGATATTGTTCTGTACTGTAGTAACTGGACTATGCTGCATGCTCGTGTGTAACTGTGTGAGGGCGAGAGTGTGTTTGGACTTTTCTTCTGCATCGTGTTCAAAGTGTTTCTGTAAATAAACTGAGGTGGTCAAACGCTGCGCTCTGATTGGTCTGTTCTCACTTTCAGCATCCACAACAACAACAAAACATTTTTATTCAGAAATCTTCAAACAAGATTCATCTGATGGACAAACAAACATTTTCTTCCTTTTGTTGTTCTATTGTCCCATAAATAAAGCATAAAAACAGGAAATACTCCCGCACGCCTGAGAGGTTTCACTGTGATTTTAAATAACAGATTTTTCTGATTTTACTGCATTACTGTAAAACTCTGTGATTCATGTTTTATTGGATTTGTCCAGTTTCATTTGGTCCCCTGTAAAGTTAAGTCTTGGAGATGTTTCATTCTAATATCAATAATATTGTGTGAATAAATGATGAAAAGCTTCAGCTGGGAGCAGGTTTATCTCACGGGGACGAGGAGAGACCAGCCCGGGTCCGACTCCGACCCCGACCCGCCGCCCTTTGCTGAGTGTGGACGGGTCTACATTAAGGGAGTAAACATGTTTATGATGATCACTCAGGTGTTCGTCACAGCTCAGTCTCAGATTAACCAATGAACAGGTTTTAATAACTGATCAATGAAAACTGAACAGGAGGGAGGAGGAGCTTATGTCTCCGTGATGAAGACCAGCAGCAGAGTTTCTGTGGGAGAAGAGGAAGCAGGAAGGAGGATTTCTCATTGTTGGCACAACTGTACTTAAAAAAACCAATTGATTTGATTGGTCTATAGTTGCTGTAGTGGGCGGGGCAGTGCTTCACATCCAGCTTAGTGAAAAGGCCTGAGCGGTGGTGTGGCAGACAAATCTGTCCTGAACATAATTTAAAAAGTAACAAATATTAATTATATTAAAAAACTGCTCAACACCAAAGCAGTGAGCTGCAACAGCACACGCAGCAATGGAAGACGCGCCTGGCTGATCATGGTTTGAGACTCAACAGCAAGAAGACCGAGTACGTGGAAGCTGGCCCCCAAACTGATGGCACCATTAACATCGACGGGGAAGACCTGAAGAAGGCTGACCAATTCAAGTACTTGTGATCGATGATCAGTGTCGACAGGATATCCTTCAGGACGTGCGAGCAAGGGTCAATGCCGCATGGACG
>NW_005187667.1:167393-173784 GCF_000239375.1 Pundamilia nyererei | reverse complement strand
ATTTTTACTCCTCCACATTTGGGGGGGCGGAGCCCGAGCGCCCCCTATGGGCCAGCCGCCACTGCCAAATTGTCAATGCCGCATGGACGAAGTGGCGTCAAGTGACGGGTGGGCTAAGCAACCGTAGAATGCCAGACCATCTCAAGATTTATGAGACTGTAGTCCGCCCAGTTGCCCATTTAAAAAGTAAAAAATATTAATTTGTTTGTAGCTGTGGGTGTTTGGACTTTTAAAGCACTTTTAAGAAAGCTAATGTTCAATTTTAGAGAACGACTGGATGGTTCGAGTAACAGTATAATTGTAGCACTTACAGATCCGACACTGAGTGGTTCCCGTTATTCATCCAGTCTCAGAAAGCACTGGTTAAAGTGTTTGTGTATTTATTGATTTATTTTAAGTAATTGGGTTTTATGTATATTATGGTTTTATATTTTTACAAATGTTTTAGATACTTATTTATATACATATATATGTTTAATGGTTTATACCTTGTGTTGGGTGGGTTGTGTGTGTGTTTTTTGTCTTGTTTTTATGGACATGAAGTCTGCCAATAAAGATTGAATTGAATTGAATTAATTATTTAAAAAATTGCTCAACACCAAATACTTTGATAGTTTCCAGCATATATTTTTTTTGTTTAGCTAACTTAAAAACAAAAACATCTCCATGGGCGGCTGTGAGTGGCTCCAACAGTAAGGATGTTGCTGTTCAGGTCTCAGAGAATGGCTGCATTGATGGGGTCAGCTGTTTGTTCAGTCATTACCTAAGGATGATGCCAGACCCCACATGGGCACAGGAGCCACATGTACAAGCTGGACTTTATCAAGTTGATGAGGAGAAAAAGTGTCCACACACCACTCGTGCTCCTCAGCCTGCAGACGAGGCCCTGAGCTGAAGCCTGAAGCACCACTGGTACAAAGATGGGAGGACAGTGAATCAGACTGGTGGCAGGACAAAAGTTACCAACGTCTGAGTTTTTCTCCATTTTCTGCCCGGCACGGAGAAAGGCCTTAAAAAAACCTTAAAAAAACACATCATCCCAGCCAAACAACTGAGAGACCCCTGACACCACCAAGCAGACCTCAGACACCACCAGCCATGCCCAGCAGACCCCAGAATCCCTCAGCCCCATTCATCACCCTGCAGTATCTGATGTGCATAATTAGAATTTATTAAATTAAGTCAACATTTAGATATTGAAAACAATCCATATTAACAACAAAAAACAGTTCAGTCAGCTGTGAAACTCAAGGTGAATAGATACTGAAACTAAATTAAACATCAATAATATAATATAATATAATATAATATAATATAATATAATATAAAACTACAATGAAATAAAATAAAACGTCCACGTGGCGGCAGCAGCTAGGCCTCGGTTTCCCGCCGGATATCGTCATCTTATCGCGCCGGAAGCGGAACCTCTTTCCTTTCTTGTTTCTGCTCAGCAAAGAGACGCACACAGGTGAGTCCGCTCCCGGTTTATATCCTCTGTAATCTCTGCTGCAGGTGACCATCCGCCGCTCTGCCTGGTCGGTGCTGACCCTGCGTCTCTTCCCGCGTCTGTTGGCGTCTGTATCGTTTCTCTGGCTGAAGGTTAATGGAGGATTTTTCATGTTTTGTGCTCTGGGAGTTTGTGTCCAGCCGCCATCTTAGCTCCACGCGAAGCCTCAAAGGGAAACAAATACAACGTTAAAGCCAGGTGTGTGTCGCAAACGTGTGCTAAAGAAGCGCGTGAAGTTTTAGGTGAAAGAGCAGGTAGAAAAACGCTCCGTGAGGTCCTGCCGGCTGCTCGGAGTCAACACAAGCTAACAGGCTAACATTAGCTTATGTTAGCCTCGGCGCTGCTACTGACGTTTCAAACTTTATTTAAAATGTCAGTGGTCGCAGCAAACACGCGCGTCCGAGTCTGCAGGCAGAGTCAGAACCTCCTCAACCTGGACCGGGTCAGTGACACCACGTGACCGCGCGGTGGGTCCGTTATCGGACAGAGGGCGCGTTCAAGTTTAAAACAAACGGAGCCGGCCTGTCCAGGGTCAAAGTTCAGAGTTAAAGTTTAGACTGGACCGGGTCAGGGTTGGTTGTTAGATAGTTTCTGAGCTGACCCTCCCAGTGAGGTGGGTCTGATCAGGGATCAACAGTGTGATCAGAAGCTCTCAGTCTGAGGTTACTGTAGAGTTCATGTTCAGAGCTGATGTGATTGATTATTTATTGATCAGTCGAGATAATTGGCTGGTGTTTGTCTGTCATATTAGTTGAGTTTTCAGAGTTGGAGGATGCCGTCTGTGATTAGCCATTTCTGTGTGCGGTGGGTTTTATTTTGGAGGTGTCCTGACTTTAATGGTTGACCTGAGAGTTTCAGGATGTTAAGGTAAAACTCATAAAGAGGTCAGAGGTCAGACCTGAACAGGAAGTGGGTTTGGGGTGTAATGGAGGCATGGGGAAACACTGCTGGAAGGGAAGGTCTCACCGTGTTACGCTGCAGCGGCGGTCTAGTCTCGATGTCTGTATAAAGAATAGCTGGCTGTGATTGGTGATTCTCTGTGTGCGTGCTCTCTATGACCTCCTCATGCTCACATGTGTCTGACTCCTCTTCCTCCTCCTCAGCAGAAGATGGCTCCTCGTAAAGGGAAGGAGAAGAAGGAGGAGCAGGTGATCAGCCTGGGTCCTCAGGTGGCCGAGGGCGAGAACGTCTTCGGCGTCTGCCACATCTTCGCCTCCTTCAACGACACCTTCGTCCACGTCACTGACCTCTCCGGAAAGTATGTCCCCTCCGACCGTCTGCTCGCCAAAATAAAAGCCGCTCTCTAATTGGTGCTAAATGTGTTTGTGTGTGTTTGCAGGGAGACGATCTGCCGTGTGACCGGTGGGATGAAGGTGAAGGCGGACAGAGACGAGTCTTCTCCGTACGCTGCCATGTTGGCGGCTCAGGACGTCGCTCAGCGCTGCAAAGAGCTCGGCATCACGGCGCTGCACATCAAGTTGAGGGCCACTGGAGGCAACAGGTAACCTGCACTCACCTGATTCTGTAGGCAGTGGGCTGACACCTCAAGCACTGAACAGATCAATAAAATTTCAAGTTACCAGGTTTAACCCAGTCAGGTGATCAGGGTTTAAATCCATGGTACTCTGCTGTACCTAATAAAGTGACAGGGGCGGAGTCAGTGAAGCAGAGTGAGTGGTGTTTTTTTTATTAAATCTGCCATTTCTGTGCAGGAAGCCTCTTCATTTGGTCCAAACCTGAACCAAACTCCATTCAAAAAACTGTTGATTTTACTGAAACAGTGCAGCTCAGGTGAAGTCCTCAGCAGGGTCTGTTCAAAGCTGTAAGAATAGATAAAAGTCGAGTATTTATTGTTACCTTAGTAAGTCTGACTGGTTTTACTGGAGATAGACCAGCAGCCTCTGACTGCATCGCTGCAGGTCCGGGGTCAGCCAGGCCTTTCAAACCCAGGTGTGTGTGTGTTACCTGTCCAGGTGATGACCTGCTCTGTTTTCCTTTCAGGACAAAGACTCCTGGTCCTGGAGCCCAGTCTGCTCTCAGAGCTCTGGCTCGATCCGGCATGAAGATCGGGCGCATCGGTAAGTTTGTTTTTATTCATATTAAAGTTTTTGACTAAAAAACGCGCTCAGTGAGCAGGTAGACGAGGCAGCACACGTGTCACTTCCTGTGATACCGTCACCTGAGTGCGGTTGGGTTTAAGTTTGTGTGTGTGTTAGTCTGTTGTTGTGTCATTTTCAACACCTTTATCGACCTGTCGGTGAACACCTGCGCTGCTCTCAGGTCAGCAGGTTTGTTTTCTCAGTGAGGGTTGGAAGCTTTAACGACTCGGCGGATTTGAATTAACTTTATTCGTACATCTATCTGATTGACACAGTTTGAATCTGAGCTTTATTAATAATAATAATGGATACTTTATTGATCCCCATGGGGAAATTACTTGTTTTTCTCTGCATTTGACCCATTCACTCAGTGAAGCAGTGGGCAGCCCACTAAGCAGGCGCCCGGGGAGCAGTGTGTAGGGACGGTACCTTGCTCAGGGGTACCTCAGGGTAGCCGTTAGGTGGATTCGAACCGCCGACCTTCCGATCATGGGGTGACCACTTTACCTACTGAGCTGTCCCTGCCCTATTGACAGCCTGAACAGTGACGTGTCCTTTAACTCGGCTCTACATTTGTGTGACAGTGTTGACGAGCGTCTGATCATGTGATTGTTTCTTCCTCGTGTGTTTCAGAGGACGTCACGCCGATCCCGTCAGACTCGACCAGGAGGAAGGGCGGTCGCCGCGGTCGCCGTCTGTAAACTGTAAACAGCGACATTTTCACCACAATAAAAGATTAAAGTCAACTTCTGTCTCCGTGTCTCATCAATGACCTGATCACCGATCCATCGGTTTGAACTTCCTCACATGATTATATGAACATTAATGAGCAGTGGGCGGAGCTTTAAAATCTGATTAAAACAGTGCAAATGGGATCAGTCCACGCTAGAGACTGGAGGTACTTGAGTACTCGAGTACTGCAGTAGTTTAAAGTACTGTGGTATTTCCTGCTGTGCTGCAGGACATGAAGCTCTTTGATTATTGGATCAGGGATTGATTGATCTGATGGAGGTGGAGACAAAATGACAGGAACACCTGAAGCTTTTATAAAACGCATGTTCGGATGTTTCCAGGTGTTATTGTGTCCACCCTGTGGGTGTAGCTGTGGCTCTGACGAATGAAACATTCAGACCGTTTCTTCTTATGGAGGATTTGAGTCTGCGGGCCTTCGTTCAGTTTGTTTTTCTGTCGCACTAAAATAATCTGCTCGAGTTAAAATGATGACATCATGCTGACAAAGCTTTTCTTTTCCTTTTTTACAAAACTGAAACAATCATTTCAAATTGATTCACTCTGACTGTGAGTGAAGCTTCAGACACCACACTGAATCATATTTAATATTTATTTTATTTGGTAAACCCCAACACTGATCTGTGAGGTCATTCTCAGGGCGGAGCTTCAGAGCAAGCTCAGACTGGTCACACAGGACTCTCCTCCTCTTCTGATTGGCTGAGCCTGCTGTTAGTCTTCAGTCTCTGACCACGCCTCCAAGCTCCTGCAGACAGATTTGTCAATGAATGAATTTAAACCTCTGTGCGGATTTTTATGTGTAATGCTTTAGTCTGGCCAGCTGAGGGCGACATTTACCATCAGCTGCTCCAACCTGAAGGGTCGATCCCTCAGGTCACCACACTTGTGTGTGTCTGAGGAGCATTTAATGTTTTACAGCTGTTTAAAGACATTTATGTTGATGGTGTCTGTCGTCTCTGCGACTCTGTGCTCAGTTCCTGTCATGTGACTAATCCTGCACTGACCTGCAGAGGATTTTACTGCACAATTTACAGACCTTTACAAAAAATTTGAATATCATGAAAAAGTACATTTATGTCCATAATTCCATTCACAGTGTTGGGGAGTAATGGAATACATGTACCACCGTTACGTATTTAAAATACAAAATATGAGTAACTGGATTACACGGCGGTCTTTTCCTGTTTCATAAGGCTGAAGGGTTAGGGTGTCCACGCCGGTGAAAAACACAACATGCATTCAGAGGCCTTCGTGTCTCAAACTCGTGGCCCATATCACCTCTGCTTGCGGCCCGCATAATGACGTGAAGAAATGTTAAAAAAGTTATTCACAAAAATGATTTAATATGAAAGCAACAGGCAGAGTGTTACAGGCGTCGCCCTAAAGCATGTAGCCTGATGGGCAGTGTAGTCCGTGCTGCAGGGAGGATGGACTGCTGTACCTGTGATGTGTCTGTGAGCGAGGAGGGAGGAAAAGAGCCGAAAAGTAAGAGATGTCACCGAGCAGAAACAGGAGCTGGAAGCATGTGTTCGTATTATTGTAGGGTCGACCTTACAATACGAAGCACCTTGATGCGACTGTTGTTGTGATTTGGTGCTGTATCAATAAGATTGAATTGAATGTAGAGCACCTGCCTCCTCATTGTGCTGCCTGTTTTGTGGTTGTTCTTGTGACCCTTGCTTGACCCCCCCACACACAGATGTTTGAAAGCAGTATGGTGTGACAAAATGGCCATTTGCAACATTTGTACTTTGGGGTCATTTTTGATCCCAAAGGAAGGAGTTGTTCAGTACTATGCTATGCAGTATTGGGGTAAGTTTTAAGTAATTTTTTATTATTATTTTTTTACTTTCTAACAGCCATTGCCCTCGGGGATCAAAAATGACCCCAAAGTACAAATGTTGCAAATGGCCATATTGTCACACCATACTGCTTTTATTATTTATTTATTTTTGGCCTGTCCCGTTTGGCTCTTTTGCATCAGAATTGTTGTCTAAAGGCAAAGAAAGATGCCCAACGGATTTACTTTACCAAA
>NW_005187667.1:154186-155398 GCF_000239375.1 Pundamilia nyererei | reverse complement strand
TGTGTGTGTGTGTGTGTGTACTGACTGTGAGCTGCAGTCAGCAGAACAGGGATGAAGATGATGAAGGTCAGTCTCGCTGAGTTCCTGATGAAGATCTCCAGGTGGTCGGCCTGCTGCACAGCTGTGATCCTCACCTGTAAACATGAAGTCATGTGACCTGTGAACCAATCAGCAGCCTGAAGGTGAAGCTCTGATCCAGGCTCAACAGCTGATCAGCATTCAGTCAGCTCTGATTAATCAATGAATCCATCATCAATGGAGCTCTGACGCTAGGAGTCACCATGGCAACGGGTAAACAAAGAGCAGCTCTGACATCCACATTGATCTGTTTAAGTCCCTCATCATCATCATTATTATTCTGATTAACTACTTCCTCTCACCTGTACCTCTTGTTTAAACCTGTGATTTGGATAAATGTTGTTTTGCATTTTCTCTAAACTCCGCGTCTCTGTGGCCTTTAAACCCCAAAACACGCTGCGCCAAAACTGGTGCACCCCAAGGATCGGGTCCCCGACACAAACAGAGTAACATAGTGTACGCTGGTAAGATTGGCAGGATTTATACAGCGGGGAACCAAACAGCCTCTGGCTACAACACAGCAGAGCCGCCTCGTCAGGCCAGGACTCTGCAGTCTGGTCACGCCTACAGCCCAGTGGACACTCTGTCAGTGATGAGGATGTCCACATGTAAGGATTTGTGTCTGAAGTGATTCATATCAGCAAATCTGCCACGTTGCAAATATCATTGATGTTTATGATAAATAAGTGTGGCCCTAACACTGAGCCCTGTGGTACACCACACACAATAGATCATCTATGCTCTGTCTCTCCATCCTGTTACCACCCCTTAGCCCACATCCTTCCACTTATTATGTAAAAATATTTTGTGGTTATTCGTGTCATTGTTTCAGATCCAGAAATCCCAACCTGTGAATTTCTTTTCGTTCATGGGACTTTGTTCTGTGAGATGTGCTGGCACAGAGTGTTAGACCGGCTTGTTCTGAGTTGGCACCGATGGTCAGCCTGACGTTTATCAGTAAATCTGCTTGTACAGGTAAACATGTTTCTATGGAAACATTAATATTTTCATTTCGTCAGGACGTTCACTCGTGTAACCGTTTTCATGTGATCAGTCAGCTTCTTTCGTTCTCAAATCAAATCAAATCACTTTTATTGTCACATCACATGTGCAGGCACACTGGCACAGCACATG
>NW_005187667.1:151592-153175 GCF_000239375.1 Pundamilia nyererei | reverse complement strand
GCAGGAGCAGGAGCAGCACCACGGCCTCCATCGCTGCATCAGTCCGATGGTTGGTGTTCAGTTCAAGCTGAATATCAAATAAACCAAGAAGACTTTCAAGCTGCTGCTGCTTCTTCTTCTGCTGCTGCTTCTTCTTCTTCTTTTTCTTCTTCTGCTTCTTCTCTGACTTTCTGATAATCTGTGTTATTTATATTTTTGTGGTTTTGCAAGGCCAGCTTGTGACTTCCTGTTAACGGCAGCTCGTTCTGTAACTTCTCATCTCACTAAACCACATCGGCATGTTAACCCCCCGTCTTGGGGGCGCTAGGTGAGTATTTTGGTTTCAAAAGCCCATCTCTCTGTTTGTGTGTCTCTCAGCTGCAGCAGTAGGTGAGTTGTTGTGCGCTGTTTCATATTTCACAGTCGGTGTAAAAGCTGAGCTCGGCCCTCCCACAGAGACGTTAGCAGCACCGATCCATGATCTAAAAGGTGTTTTGTCTCACTCCCATTTCTTCTTGTTGCATGTTGAAGCGCTACTTGGAACCTTTTTACGATCCAACCATGGAAAATAGGATTTTCTGACATTTTTCGACTGGTCTTAAACTTTTGATGGGGACTGGACCAGCAGTTGCTGGGAGATGTTGACTGGCTACAGATGGATGGGGGTCTCTGTGGGGCCATTCAGAGACCCCGTCCTCACTCGCTACTAGGCTCGGGGTCAAAGTTCAGTCCGGTGTTCTGGGAATCCATCCTACCTCACAAACCATCCTACCCGTTGTTTCCGTGCATACGCTGTGCATGTGCACAACACAAAGCCCAAAATTACTTCATTTTTCTTTAACCTGTTGTGAATCTCGGGGCGACCGTGGCTCAGGGGGTTGGGAAGCGCATCTATAACCAGAAGGTTGCCGGTTCGATCCCCGGGCTCTCTATCGTTGCCTCTGTCAGTTTGCCCCAGGGCAGCTGTGGCTACAACTGTAGCTGCCTCCACCAGTGAGTGAATGAATAGTGTAAAGCGCTGTACAAATGCAATCCATTAATATTTGTTATGGTTAAGCATAGGTAGAGTTGGATGTCTCGAGACCACTTTTCTTGGTCTCGGTCTTGCTTTGTCACATCGACATAGTGTTCGGGCGATTTGGAGTCAACCATCGGCGGAGCGGGGAGGTGGATTACTGGGCTTAAGCCCAGGTCATTTTTTCAGAAGCCCGGAGTCTTTTGGAGTGTAGTGCAGCGATGCAGAGGAGAGCTGAAGTTTGACCAGGTACCAAAGCAAATCACTGGTACTGTACAAATAATGTAAATATGACGGTGCATCACAAAAGATATCAAACTGATCACTTGACCCATGTTACGTTACTCGCTCTTCAAGTGAATCAACAAAAGGTGAAATGAAAAGTCGAACAACAACAACGCTGTTTCTTTAGAGAGTCTCAGCTTACATGTGTGTTTCATATTTTCAGTTGTTTCCCTCCACGGCTGAACAAACTCTCTAAACCGGTTTCAGTTATGCACTGATGAACACAACAAAGGACATAAGGAGCTTCTTTCAAAGAAAAAACTCAGGTAGATGTTATTTTATATATTATGCTTTGGATGTTGTT
>NW_005187667.1:146490-149905 GCF_000239375.1 Pundamilia nyererei | reverse complement strand
GTGGTGGGTATGCAAGTGAAGAGAGAGACTACATCAAAGGACACCATGGTTTCATCTGGATCCATAATGACATCTCTCACCTTCTCAACAAAATCCAAAGTGTTCTGGACGTGGTGTTCAGAGCTGCCCACCAGCAGGATCGAAGCCAGAAACTTGGAGATGTTATAGGTGACCGAGTTGATCGTGCAGACAATCGGTCTTAAAGGTGCTCCCTGTTTATGTATTTTCGGTAAACCATACAGACTCAGAATTTCAGGACGTTTCACGGATCACATTAACTCGGTGGACCGACACATCAGATTCACCAGGGAGGATATGAACAGTGGCAGGTTAGCCTTCTTAGACTGTGAGATTTCCATCAGTAATGGGGGACATCTAAAAGCTGACGTGTACCGTAAACCTACACATACTGATCAGTATCTAAGGTTTGACTCTCATCATCCACTGGAGCACAAACTGGGTGTCATCAGGACGCAACAAAGAGCGAACACCATCCCCACTGACACAGCAGCCAGGGAGGCAGAAGAACATCAAGAAGGCCCTGAGTAAATGTGGTTATCCCAGCTGGACTTTTGTCAAAGCTGGGAAGACTCCTAAAGAAAGCTCCAGCAGATCCAGGAGAGAAGGACAACCGCTGCCTAAGAGAAAACCTGTAGTGATCCTGTACGTGTCAGGAGTATCAGAGCAGCTGAGACGCATTTTCTCTAAACACCGGGTCTCTGTGGCTTTTAAACCCCAAAACACGCTGCGCCAAAACTTTGTCCACCTCAAGGATCGGGTCCCCGACACAAACAGAGTAACATAGTGTACGCTGGTAAGTGCAGGAGGAGTGCCAGGATTTATACATCGGGGAAACTAAACAACCTCTGGTGAAGCGGATGGACCAACACAGCAGAGCTGCCTCGTCAGGCCAGGACTCTGCAGACTATTCACACCTACAGGCCAGTGGACACTCTCTCAGTGATGAGGATGTAACATCCTGGACAGGGAGGAACGCTGGTTTGAGGGCGGAGTCAAGGAGATCATTTACGTGAAAAGGGAAAGACCATCTCTGAATGGAGGAGGGGCCTAAGGGTACATCTGTCACCATCTTACAGTTCTGTGATTGCAGCCATTCCCCAACTCTCTGTGAATGGTACTCATGGTTATTGATCTGTGGTTTTTGATCAATGGTCATGAGAATTTGCATAATTACGATTAAGGAACTGACCTCCCAGCCCATTGTTGCTTCAGTGGTGCTGGTTTCAGTCATTATGCAGATGTACTGTTTATAAGATTGAAAGCTGCAGTCAGCTGAGACTGAAGACGTCACCTGATGATGACGAAACGTTTCTCCCACAAAACGCTGCGTCCAGATGAACAGAAGCAACTTTTGGAGATTTTGGTCATATCGCACAGCCCTACTCCAGACGATTTGATTCTGAGCTGAAGAAGCTTCTGATTGGTTAGTAGAGTCCATGTGAGTAAATTGGTGGCACACCTGTGGATGCATATAAGACACCCCCAAAACACAGAGGCTGTTTCTGTGACATGGGAACATCAAGACATGTCAACAAAACACCAGGAACAGAACTGTGGAGCTCCATAAGTGTGGCTCAGTTTGAATACAATTTGGTGCCATTTACAAGAAATACAGACAGTTTCTCTCTTTACTCTTAAAGTTAACAAATATGTTTTTATATTTATCTAAAAAAATAAACATTTAGTCTGATTTGATGTTACAATTAAAAAAGTGTTTTTATCTGAAGAGTAAATATCTGGTTTCAACTGTAGATTTGATGATGTTGGTGTTTGACTTGATTGTCAGCACAGAGATGAACAAAAGCAGGTGAGACACACCTGTTAGTCACATGGTTGTTTGCCAAAACTCATCAGAACATGTATCCAGTACCGAGTGTAACTTTTTAGATGCCACTTGTTACTTTACATACTTTGTTACGTTCTATATTTATTAAGTTTTGCAGCTTGTTTGCACAACGAGGCTAAATAATTATATAAACTTTTCTCAATCTAAATATTGGACTTTGGTAGAATTAAAAAACAAGTGTTGTGCAGGTCTATGATGATTTTTAGTGCTGCTATCATCTAGTTCTGATTCTGGTTCTGTCTTGGTTAAGTCCTCAGTAGTCCTGATTTTGAACTGTTGTAGTCCTGTTTTAGTTCTGGATCAGTTCTGGGTCTGGTTGAATTGGGGTTTGGTCCTCGTGTCTTGATACAGCCCGACTTTGTTCTGCTTTGCTGCTTAATTAAAAAACTAGTTTAAGGTGTCCTGCACATGTGATATTTATTTTTTTCCTACATGAAGTCACTGTTTTTTGAACAAAACTCAAAGCAGAGCCAATTAATCTTTCAGTCATTTCTACCCTCACTTAATTTCCTTTCGCTGCTCAGCTCTCACACAGGGGCTCAGCTATGCTCCAATCCCTCCATATTGTGGCCAATCACATACAAGGATAATGTCATTATGTGAAAAACAGAGAAGGTGAGAGACGCGAAAGCCAAGTGGAGCGTGCGTCTGTCCTCTCAGTAAGTGAGTGAGACAGACAGCGGTGAGGAGGGCTGTGCGAGCGCATCGCAAAAACACATAAATATGCCTGACACCCGTAAACGAAGCAGCATCTGGTTCTAAATTGGAAGATTATTGTGATATTGAAATATAAAAATAAAATTATATTCTATTATTTTTTCATCGCTCAAAATAAGCGTCACACTTGCGGAAGCCGGTGTACCCGCCGAAACGCCGTGCATTTATCGAGACTGCCAACCCCGGGTAGGCCAGTTATGGATCTTGGGATCCACATTATCCACATTAGCAGCTGTTCTCCACCGTGAACTAAGGCGGCGAGGCGTGATTGCGGGTGCTGCTCTGGTGCATCCGCCTCCCCTGCAGCGGCGCTGCAGACCACGCCCCGCCACACACATTAACCAGGTAAATACATATTTAGGCAGAATTTTGCAAATATCTATTTTTCATTTTTTTTAGCAGCATAGTGCTTTTTTCCAGTTATTTTTAAAAGTCAGGCTCCAAAAGCCCAAAGGAGATATAACAGTTTTTGTTTGCTGGATCATTTTAGTTCAGCTTTCTTTTTGTTATATTTCTTTAAGAGTTCAAAATGTGTTAATTACATAAATAAAATGTAATTTTCTCTGTAGCACTTCATAGATTTCATAAGCAACACACCTTAGACTTCCATCAAGTTTTAATAACACTACAGTTTTTCCTTAGGCTGGTCACGCTTCCTGTATGTGTAAAGTTTCAAAATAAAATGTCTCAGAGCTGTTAAACGTGGGAACATTTACTCTGTGTCCATTTGTGCAACATCTCTAAAATTAGAAATATCCTGTCTCAGAGTGACGCTGAAAAACTAGTTCATGCATTTATTACTTCCAGGCTGGACGACTGTAATTCATTATT
>NW_005187667.1:143604-145750 GCF_000239375.1 Pundamilia nyererei | reverse complement strand
GCTCATAGGGGGTCATATGATTGTTGGGTTTTTCTCTGTATCTATGAAGCGCCTTGAGGCGACTTTTGTTGTGATTTGGCGCTATATAAATAAAACTGAACTGAATTGAATTGAATGACAGGTCAACACGAGGCGCCATCATGTGGTACAAACGATTTATTAGGGGACGCCGGCTGACTTGACAGAGGAGCTTATTAACATGAGCAGAAACATCTGGAAGGCTTCACAGAGGCCTGTTTACAAACAAACAGCTGTTACAGTAAACAACAACAACAGCTGAGTCTGATCACAGCTGCAGCTGCCAGGTAAACTTCCTGTTTCAGGTGTGCTCGGCTTCAGTCTGTGTGGGGACGTGGCTTCGCTGCTTGAGTGAAGCCTTTGGCAGAGACATCCTGTGTGACCCTGTGTGTGACAGCCAATCAGAGCCAGAGGCGTGTCTTCATGTTGAGGCTTTAATGAGTTTTTAAATAAAACAGAAAACCAGCAGAAATCATAGAAAAATAAAAAAGGCAACTTTTACCCACAATGCACTGCAGGAGGTCTTTACACTTTATATCTACAGGTTATTCCTCAGGCTGAAGGCTCGTCTCCTCCTCCTGCTGCTCCTGCTGTTTCTCCTCCCCCTCCCCCCCTGCTGCTGTTAACCCCTCCTCCTCTCCTGTGGAGGTGGGGGAGGTGTTCTCCCCATCGTAGATGATGTCCTCGGGGTTTGGAGCAGGAGGACAGAACTCCTCCTCGGGGAGAATCTTCAGGAAAATCGACTCAGCCTGAAAACAAAGAATCACACGCAAACATTACAGGAAGCGCCTGCAGTTCCTCTAAAGTTCCAGCGGGGGCAGCACCGAGTCAACCCCACAGACTCCCATGTTAAAATGAACATGCTTACAGCCTGACACGCAGCTAACCCTGTATTCATATATGCGTTTCTGGAAGCTAGCTAGCTGATAATCTAGCAAGCAGGCGTGTATGCGTGTTTGCCCCTCCCCCGACACACAGCTGCGTGAACAAAGAGAAACTTTTATTCATCAAACACGACCTGAAGGAGGACCACGGCCTGAAAGGTACATCTCACCTGTTTGATGGCGTGTTCGTGTCCCAGAGCGCCATCTGGGCCGGAGCACACGTACACGTTAGACGGGAGGTCGTGACCTTCAGGCTCCACCCCGGAACCGTCGGCCATGTTGAAGTACAGACACCAAAGGACAGCTGGACGGTTTTCTGCAGACGGACATAATTAGATGAAAAAGTTCAGCTCATAGAAGAAAAAAACGCCGCCACAGCACGTGTCACTAACGTGTCACAGCAGAAGAACACGAGTCGGGATGTTTTCAAAGGAAATGAAATGTTATAATGTAGACCAGGGTGGGCAGCTCCACGCCTCGAGGGCCTGCAGGTTTTAGATCGCACCCTGGGTCAACACACCTGAATCACATGGTTAGTTCATTACCAGGCCTCTGGAGAACTTCAGGACATGTTGAGGAGTCATTTAGCCCCTTAAATCAGCTGTGATGGATCATGGACACATCTAAACCCTGCAGGACACCGGCCCTCGAGGCCTGCAGTCGCCCACCCCTGATGTAGACAGTACACCATCCGATCCTGGACCAACAACTCTAATTTAATGTGTTCATGCCTCTAACGTCGGTCCAGTGTCAGAGACGGCGTGATGAGGCTTTACAATAAATCAAAACTTAATCGAATAAAAGATGTAAATGAAGCAGGAAGTTTAACAGGAACATGACGGAGGCGCTTCCCTCCACCTCCCTCATCAGCTGTGATGAATCTCTCTGTACCTGCATCCATCCATCCTCACTGCTACTGTGTTCTGCTTATAATTAAAACCACAGAAGAAGAAGGTGATGAATGAATTGAAGAGAAGAACAAGAAGAAGAGGAGGAGGTCAGGGAGGAGACAAAGTTATCAGGACACAAAGACTCACTGAGCGTTCACGTCTGTGCAGTATCAGGTCACATGACTGCAGTGATGAAAGGGTTAACGGTCGCTCTGCACCGACCAGGAGAATTCAGCTTTTACTCATAATATGTCTGACAACGTGACGTCAGTCTGGACCAAACTCCATTCAAAAATCGGTGAATTTTACCCAAACTGCAGAAAACAGCAGTGAGAAACACTACGAACACCACAA
>NW_005187667.1:141137-142376 GCF_000239375.1 Pundamilia nyererei | reverse complement strand
CACACACACACACTCGTGCTGTGTCTGTGCTTCTGGAGGATTCAGCCGTTTCTCTTCAAGGACGCTGAAGGACGTCAGCATCATCATCCTCACTCTTCATGCCGAAGCAGGAAGCAGAGCGTCTCCTCCTCGCGCTGAGGCGGCCGTCTGAGCGCAGCAGGAGTCGCTCCTCTATCTTCTGCTCTCTGGGAGCTGCAGCTGTTTCCTGTTCCTGGGACAGGAGGGCCGCTGCTGGGCCTTGTCTGCTTCAGCTGACCCGGCTCCTAACGAGGGGTTACGTGACTTCCTGTTTCCTCCCAATCAGCTCAAAGCAGTCGGTCCACTGTCCTTTGCCCTCAGTAAGGGTTCCTCTATAAACTCAGAGAAACGCTGCTTCCTGCTTCCTCTGAAGCTCAGTTCGCGCTGCAGCAGGGCTACATGCTCCGAGCTGCTGCGATTGGCTGAATGACCTTCATCGGTCCAGCACAGCTGCACCTGAGAATCAGCCTAACCTCTGCTAAAACTGAACCCAGATCAGTTTCTGAGCACTGAGCCTGGTCTCTGCATCCAGCTGTGAGCATCACAGTCACAACTTCACAGAGTGCATTCTGGGTAAAGTGTCAGGGTTTAACATAATAATCCATGTTGGTACAGGCGGAGTCAGAGGAAGACGACCTGCTGACGCGAGGCTGAGGACGACCCCAGAGTTTGTGTTTTATTTGCTGGGAGTTACACAAACAGGAAGCTGCGACCAGGGCGGCACGCTGAGGACGTGACGATGTAGCGAGCCGCCTCAGGTTGGTAAACGACGATAACCTGAAACATCAGAACGTCTTACAGCAGATCCCCTCACACTGACACACAACAGGTGAACTCACAGGTCCCAGGTATGCAGGTCATGGTGGACGGGCTCAGCTCCACCATGTTCACCGCCGGGCGTCCGTCTGTCGGAGGAACCGTGACCAGAGACACCTGCAGAAAGCAGAGGGCGGGTCTGAGCGCGTGCAGAGAGGGTCAGACAATAATCAGCGTTTCTCCAGCAGCGCATCAGTGATTACATCACTCTACAGGCTGACGATGTCATCTGAACGCTGCACAGACTCCACCCCCTGTGAGCGTGGAGGTGACACCAGGTGCTGCTTCGCTTTGATGTTTGTTCAGTGCTGATCAGACGAACCTGCTGCTCCGAGTCGCCGGGAAGGACGGAGGCGTCGGTGATCAGGACGGCTCTGCTCAGAAACCTGCACACACACACACACA
>NW_005187667.1:136233-138958 GCF_000239375.1 Pundamilia nyererei | reverse complement strand
CACACACACGCACAGACACATTTAGATACATTAGATCTCATCAACAATCAGAAATCAGTGATTGGTTGATACTGACCTGGTGGGCGTGGTCACCTGCCGGTCTGCCCCCACAAAGCCGTCCTCCACCACAAAGTGGCTGCAGCTGATTCGCTGTCCTCGGCTGTCAATCACCGCCTTACACCTGAAACAACAGCAGAGATGTTGTGATGTCACCGATCAGACCACCGAGCACCTGGTCCTGACGAGGGTCACATGACTTTATACACCAACCACTGGCTGACTTTAATCCTGACACTGACCTTTGAACTGAAACAGGAAGCAGGAAGTGAGTCGGTGTTAGACTAAACATGTTTACAACATCATGTTTCGTGGGTTCATAACAGAGCAGCTCAATGATGACGCTATGACATCATCACCTGACACAGGAGCTGAACCGCTTACTAGATAAACAAGTATGAGCTGTAACCACCTCGGACTGTGAGTCTGAGGCAGCAGATAAATGTTGAACTGCTTTATGAAGTTTGAGACTTTAAGAACTCTGAGTCGTCCTCGAGACGCGCAGTGACCCGCTCAGCCCGCTTTATTAAAACACCGATGATAACCGCAGTCATAATGAGCGCCGGGCTCAGGGAGACCATGATGGATCGACCTGCTCCACTCTGCAGCCTCTCAAGGCCGCCTCCGCACAGCTCCACCCGATTACTGGGAATAATGATGCACACGGGCCTCATCCATAACCTGCACACACACACACAGTCAGAGCGCCTTTTACCCGCGTTAGCGTTTTTACTCCACAGTCTGAGTAACGAACAACAACCAGACGGATCATCAGTCACAATGACCTGTTTCCAGCTGTAACTGAAACGTCTCTGACGCTTTCTCATCAACAAACTGATCAAACTGAAGCTCCCAGGAGGACACCATGAAACACCAGCTACACAGAACTCCATTAAGAATCTGTCTCATTTAAGGTTTTCAGCTAAACACAGTCGAGCGACTGACTGGTTACATTTGAACCAGTGCAGAATAAAAACGAGCTCCGTCATCACTGCAGGAAATGATGCGAACATCAGAACAAACAGTCCACCGACAATCTGTCTGATTTTAGCTTCATACAGTCGTCTGTGGTTCAGTACAAACACAGGAAACCAACAGCTGACCCAGAGTAATCTGATTACTGCCGCCTGTGATTTATAACTTTAATTTACCAGGAGGGAAGTCACACGGAGGGATGCTAACAGGCTAACAGGCCGTGTCTGTGTGTGTGTCTGTGTGTGTGTGCATGTGTGACCTTCTATATACAAACCTGCCTGTCAATCAATCATTTAATCAGAAAACTGATGAGGCTGCAAACAATGATAGAGAGACACTGACAGAGAGAGAGAGAGAGAGAGAGGGAGGCGTGCAGAGAGGAGTCATCTATCAGAGAGGAGGAGGGGGAGGAGGAGGGGGAGGGGGAGGCGGCCGCGGGCTGATGAAGAGCCTCAGAGGTTAAATTATGATGCTCATTTCCTCTCCATAAATTGAATATTTTACTGATCATAAATTATCGTCCAAGCTCAGCACAGGAAGGTTCCTCTCTCTCACACACACACACGCACGCACGCACACACACACACACACAGAGTGGTTGCCGTGGCAGCCTGTGTGATCAGTGCTCTTTGTTCAGCCTTTAATTAAGTTAAAGGTTAAACACAAATGATAATAACTAAGCAGGAAGTGATTCACAGCAGCGGCCAATTAAAAGCTCCAGAAACACTCGGGGGCGTGGCCAAACCAAACGAACACACCCTGCAGTTTAGCATGATGCACACATGTGTGTCTGTGTGTATGTGTTACCATGGAGACAGTCAGAGGACAGGGATGTGGGGTTGATGTAAACACATATTTCCTCACCTCCATGTTTGATTTTATAACTCTGGTTTTTCTCTCTGTCAACTTTAGATTTGAAAAACTGTGAAGTATAAGAAACAAACGTTTCTCCTGAAACATCCAACCACAAACATTTAATTTGAAATGCCACAGGAAGTGCTGTTTGTATGACCAGCATGACGCGGCGCAGGTTAACGATGAGCGAGACTTTAAACAGAGCAGAGAACAGAGGGGAGGAAGCGAAGGCCAAACGCCAGCCTGACAGGAAGCTGTCAGTCACAGTCTACTCTACTGCACTTTACTCAGAGGTTTGATTCTAGTGATGGAGTTGCTCTTGTGACCCATCCAGTGACATCACTCACAGTCTGATGACATCACACTGTCAGCTTGACTCACCTCACTCGGACCCCCAGCTGAGTAGGTACTAATAAAGTACCCAGTACCAGTACTATCAGCTATCTTAGGCAAAACACTTAAAACCAAGTCGAGCCAAGTACGTGCTGGCTGAGGTACTACACAGAGCAGTACCAGTACTACAGAATTATACAGAGCACCGACAGTACTACAGTACTGCAGGTACGGCAGGTGTACCTGTTGGAGTCCTTGTCCACGATCAGGCAGCTGACCGAGTGTCTCAGGCAGTAGATCCCTCCAAACACAGCACTCATCCTGAAACACACAACAACAAAGCAGCCAATCAGCACGCAGGAGAACATGTGACCTGTCTGTGCACAAGTATGTGGACACCACACGCACTTCCTGACCTCCAGCGAGACTTTCAAAATAAAAGTTTTATTAAGGCAGTATTAAGGATTAAGGAGCAGGATGTCCTGAGTTCAATTCCACCATCAGG
>NW_005187667.1:133748-135399 GCF_000239375.1 Pundamilia nyererei | reverse complement strand
AGACACTTCACCCGTTGCCTACTGGTGGTGGTCAGAGGGCCCGGTGGCGCCAGTGTCCGGCAGCCTCGCCTCTGTCAGTGCGCCCCAGGGTGGGTGTGGCTACAATGTAGCTGCCATCACCTGTGTGTGAATGTGTGTGTGACTGGATATGTAAAGCGCTTTGGGGTCCTTAGGGACTAGTAAAGCGCTATATAAATACAGGCCATTTACCATCTGTCACATGACCTTTGACCTTTTTCTGAGCCCGCTCAGCATCTGTTTCCATCTGGAAAAAAAAAATGAAACTAAAATAATCACACAAGTAAAATCAGCTCATGAACCACCAAGCACAGGCTGCTGCCCCTCTGCAGGCTTCCAGAA
The DNA here is from genome assembly GCF_000239375.1 of Pundamilia nyererei. NCBI lineage: Eukaryota > Metazoa > Chordata > Actinopteri > Cichliformes > Cichlidae > Pundamilia > Pundamilia nyererei. The sequence continues at coordinate 135,039 of NW_005187667.1, read as the reverse complement.
GCTGTCCAATTAGAATGAAGTGGGCTAAAGCAGCTGCACAGAGGCCCAGCATCAGACAAAGAAAGATTATTATGACCCATGAATCATGCAGAGCTGCTCCTGCAGAAGAATAAAGAACACAGCCGAGACTCAGATCCTCGCCTCGAATCCTCCACGGACACCTGACTGACGTACCTGGTTACCTGTAACCTGTTACTCACCGCCTTTGTCACTCTGGTGGCTTCATCACGTCCACGTCACACTCAATACATCAGAACTCGAACAGTTCTCGCAACAGGTGAGCTTTGGGCGACTCAGGGTGCAGAGTAGCCTGCTAGCTGAGCACAGTAGTACTCACTGACAGTAGTACTGTAATACTGGTTCTTACCTGCAGAAACACTGGGGAATCTCTCCAAGTCCGTACACAGGAAACAGAAAGGGAGTGTTGCCGTAGCGACCCAGGCAGCGCAGGAAGTGGCGCGTGGAGGCGAGCCCCACCTCGGTGAGTGTGTCTTCTGTCACCATGGCAATGGAGTGAAGCAGGAAGTGCTGCAGGTTGTCGCCCAGCTGCTGCTCGCGAAGGAACTCCAAAAATGGCCGACCGTTGTAAGCTAGAGGATGGGGAGGAAGTGCATCATTACCCACAATCATCTGATGTTGGTAAGAGTGACCTTATGATGTCAGCAGGTGGACAGGTGAGGCATCTCACCTTGGTGCTCCTCCGTCTCCTCCACACAGGAAGTCAGGAAGCGCATCAACTTCCTCTTTTCAACCACAGACAGCTGACGGCTTGCAAACACGTCTGCTCTGCTACAGGGCACCTGACGGACAGGTGAGCACAGATAGGTAAACACAGTAGGGCTGCCACGATTACGTCGACTAGTCACGATTATGTCGACCATCAAAATCGTCGACGACTGATTTAATAGTCGACGCGTCGTTTGAAGCTTTGTAAGATCACAAAAGACGCAGGAATAAGTAGCAGGATTTAAGAGTGTAATAACGGACTGAAACAGAAGATGGCAGCACTGCATGTCCAAGGATGCCAGCTGCTGTTAAACCCCGAAGAAGAAGAAGCAGCAGTGTCCGTTATCATAGCTGTGTCCAAATTCGCATCCTCCTGTGCCCGCATTTGTAGGCCGATTACGTAACAGCGACACGACGAAGACGGTCCAAATTTGAAGACTCCAACAAATGCGGCCAACAAATTTGAAGGATGGGTCGGGTGTATCCTTCATGGCCCAACCTATCCCAGAATTCATAGCGCGGCCCAGCTCAGTTTCCAACAATGGCGGCAGCTAGTTAGTTTTAA
>NW_005187667.1:131137-131702 GCF_000239375.1 Pundamilia nyererei | reverse complement strand
AAGAACGGCTGCTGCTGCCATCAAATACGGCGCATTTCTCGGCTTTTAAAAAAACGCTATGCGTCGCCAGGTGTTTCATCAGATTCGAGGTGTTACCTCCTTTGACAGTATCACAGTATCAGCTTAAAGCACTTGTTGCTGCTGAGTTTGCATATTTTGCTGTGAAGTACAGCCAGACTTTGACCGCTTCGCCTTTGGCATTTTTAATCTGTAGCTCTGCGCTAACAGAACTTACGTACCTGGCCCCGCTTACTATCCTCGGAAACGTAAAACGATTGGCTAAAAGTGTATCACAGCTCAGGAAAAAAAAGCACCGAATTAAAGCACCGAAATGTGCGCTGCTTTTCGGTCTGGTTACTACCGTTTATGTCAGAACGACACCGGTACCCATCCCTAGTGGCAGCCCTAAAAACAGACAGGTAAACGCAGACAGGTGAGCGCAGACAGGTAAACGCAGACAGGTGAGCGCAGACAGGTGAGCGCAGACAGGTAAACGCAGACAGGTGAGCGCAGACAGGTAAACACAGACAGGTAAACACAGACAGGTGAGCACAGACAGGTGAGC
>NW_005187667.1:126543-130788 GCF_000239375.1 Pundamilia nyererei | reverse complement strand
CACAGACAGGTGAGCGCAGACAGGTGAGCGCAGACAGGTAAACACAGACAGGTGTTTATTATTTATCTAATTCAGTCCCGACAGAACCTGCTAGGTTAGCTGCTGTCATCAGCGTGCAGTTTAATGGTTTGACTCTTATAAAACAGCCTGCGCAGGTCAAGCAAACCTGCCTGTCAGAGCAGGTGCTGATGTGATGACACCTGTGTTTGTTGTGTTGATTTCACTCGTCTGAGTGCGACTGTTGTTTCTGTTGTTCTCATGCAGACATGACCGACACACAGACACAGAGCAGCTCGTACCTGCTCCACGCTGCCGTGGCGATAGGTCAGTATCCTGGTCACATTCTTGAACTCTGCATAGCGACTGACGTTTGATTTGATGAGCAGGTCGACCAATGAGCCGCGAGAGTACATGAGCTGGAGGGAGATGAAGATGAAGCAACCGGAGCTCGGGTCAAACAACCAATCAAAAAGCAGTGGGATACACTGAGGGAGACGATTGGCCGAGAGGACTGTCCTTTGCTGTGCTGATGTCATGTTACCTTAGAAACCAGGTCAATGTTGAACCGGCGTCCTTCCTTTTCCAGCTGGGTGTAGCTGATTTTCTTCCTGGTTGGCTCTGATTGGCTGGGAGGAGCAGAGGGCTGTGGCTGATCCGCTTCTGGCTCCTCCCCCTGTTCCTGAGCAGCCTGTGATTGGAGGAAGTATGCAGTTATTATTGTTCGGCCAATCAGGAATTGATGTGAATGTCAGGGGAGGGCTGCTCTTCCTCACCTGCTCGTCTCCCTCAGCGGCCTCACCTGTTTCTTCTTCTTTTGAACCTGAAAGAGCTGATTGGTTTAAAACCTGCTAATCGAAGCTCAGAGAGTTGATACAGGATCAATATAAGACAGACCTGCTGATTCGGTCTCTGATGGCTCTTTAGCAGCGTCTTCACCTGCTGCTCCAGCCTCTTCTTCTTCTGTGGTGTTTGGAGGCTCCTCCTCCTCCTCGGCTTCTTCACTGAGAAGTATTGATACCTTAATCAATAAACTGATCTCTAGCTGATGTGACCTTACAGGTATGCAGGAGTTTACCTGATGTAGCAGAACACCTGCAGGTTACTGATGGAGGCGGAGTCTGAGCCTGACAGGTAGATCAGCTCCTCCCCTTCTTCCACCAAGCTTGACCGATCCTGGACCTCCTCTGACAGAGACTCTGCCTACAAACACACAGGAAACTCACTGATGACTTCCTGTTGGGCATCTGGCCCCGCCCACCAAATCAACAACCTGACAATCAGTAACTCTTACTTTATGCTCCTGTATCCAGGTGAGCAGAGCGTTGAAGGTGAAGCTTGCCCAATTGGCTGCATAGTAGCTCCGCCTAAAGACACACAGGAAGCTGTCACTTCCACAATAAAAGCATCACTCTATGCTCTTATTCTGACACTCTGACATCAATCAATTGATCTAACTGACTGATCTATCTCTGATAAAATATTTTATTGCTGTAATGTGAAAGCGTTTCTATAGCAACGCCCTCAGTTATCAATATACAAATACATCAATTCAGCAGATACTTATTGATTTGACCTTACCTTTGAAAACATTCTGTAATTGATAACATTGATTATTAATCAGTAAGTGTTCTTGATGAATAAGTAATGACCTGTCGACGTGAAGAACTCTCTGTCCAACTCTGGAACACGCGGCTGCCACCACCGACTCAGCAAGACCTGATCACACAATCAATAATCAATAAGCAGCAGCAGGCAACAGGAATGAGGGGACATAAGGAGAGAAAGCTAGGAAAGGAAACAAGGAGACAGAAACCAGGCCTCAGCACAACCTGCACACAAAATCTATCATCAATAATAACACGAAAGGAAACAAGGAGAAAAGTCTAGGAGACAAAACAAGGAGAGATACCAGAGGAGGGAATGAACAAGGAGATACAATAAGGACAGAGCAGAAGGAGAGGAGACAAAAAGACGTCTAGGAGGCACAATTAGGAAGAAAAACAAGGAAAAGAGACAAGAAGTTACATGAGAGGAGGACACAAGGAGAGAGGAAACAAGGAGACAACGAGTCAAGATAGCAGAGAAAACAAAAAGAGGAGACAAGGGGACAAGAACCAAGGAAAGAAAACAGGGAATGGAGGAGAGGGAACAATTAGAAACAACAAGGACAGGACAGAAACAAGAGCAGGAGACAAGGAAACAAGGTCAGGAAACGGAAGAAAGGAAACAAGGAACTTGAAAAGAAAAAGGAAACAAGTAGATGAGGGAACCAAACGAGAGACAAATGAAGGACAGGAGATAAGGAGAGAAGAAGGCACTGATCCTGTATCGATCAGGTTATTGATAACATGTGATCACTTTACTACTGATAATTATGAAAGTAAACCCTAAATATTGACTGTCGATCATTAGGACTCAAAGTGGTTCAGTGGTTCTGTTCCGATACCATAGCTCGATCACACAGACAGCTGATTCATCCTGGCACACAAACAGTTAGCATCACGTAGCCTAGCCGTTAGCTTCCTATCCATAAGAAACAGATGGATGTTAGGAGTGCTAGCCTCTGTTAGCGGCACTGCGAGCTAACCCTGATAAAAGCTAAAGCACCTAACGTTAGCGTCAGCCCAACAGCCGCTGTCCTGCCTATTAAAGTGATCAATGAGTGATCAGACATTTATTAAAAATATCTCTTATGGGCGCTGAGTCTATGTATGTATCCAGGGGCTAACCGCTGGCCGAGGGTTAACGGCTAGCCGCTGCTATTGAAAATGCATTGGCCGTTAGCTGCAAGCTAATCCCTACTCATACCCCTGTTTTGTCCGGTTTACACCGGGATCTCGGGATGTTTCGGACCGAGCCCCGGCCACGACATGGTCCGGGTTAGAAGACAGCCTTAAACCAGGTGTTGGAGTACCTGTGCCCAGAATGACCACGTCAAACTCAGACGGCAGATCCTCCGCAGCCATGTTGTTAGCAGAGAAACACAAAGTCACGTGACAGAGTTTTTTTCCTGAATTGAATTATCGAAAATAAAATTCTTCACTTATTTTCTCCCGAGGGTCTGAAAGTGTTGCATCTTTGTTTCTGTTTGTGTGACTCGTTGATGTCATCATGAAGCAGCTCTGCCAGCTGTTCCCACATCTGTGAATCAGCAGGAAACCAGGTCTGACGTCACTGTGTCACCCTTTAGTGTACTAATCAGCAGCAGCTGATCACAGAATAGCTGGACATGAGCTTGTAGAGTAAAATCCTCCTTTTAGACAAACACACGAATATGAAACATGCAAGTGGGGAAGGTGGTGCTGATTATCACTCATAATGAGACACAGCACATTTATATGAGTCGTTTATTCATTCTAACTTGCTGAAGTTATTGTGTTATAGGCTCTCTTTACTGTTGTCACACTGACAGTTTTCAAGTTGTTAATGAACAAAAACAATGAAATAAAAGATTTTGCTGTGAACAGACATCAGGAGGAGCTCTCCATGCAGGTGAAATAAGCCATCCTTAATCTGCCAAAACAAGACACTGTCGCTATCACTATTGCTGCTGGGAATACCAGGAAGCGAGGCATTCCAAATGAATGGCCAAACTCTCTTTGACCGACATTTCAAACTTTGGACTCGCTCGCAGGTCAGGTTTGATTGGAGCCAGTTGTTTGATGTCTGGGAAACTCAGGGGGAAAGCAGTGGATAACAGGAAGTTGTCACAAAACACTGTCTGTATTTCAATTCAATTTTATTTGCACAGCGCCAAATCACCACAACAGTCACCTCAAGGCGCTTTACATTGTACAGTAGACCCTACAATAATAGCTAGAGAGAAAACCCAACAATCATATGACCCCCTATGAACAAGCACTTTGGCGACAGTGGGAAGGAAAAACTCCCTTATAACAGGAAGAAACCTCCAGCAGAACCAGGCTCAGGGAGGGGCGGGGCCATCTGCTGTGATTGGTTGGGGTGAAACAGGATAAAGACATGCTAACCCATGAACAAATTGGAGTCTATTATATCAATATTGTTGGTGCACTTTGTCCAGCCATTTGTAGATTCAAATTTTTAGATCTAATTAAAATTCAACCATTCCAAAAGATCCTTTGGAAACCCAAAGAGTTTTTTAAACTTTCTTTTTAAATGTTTACAAACACCAAAACAGAACAACACAAAACGAAGCAACCAGGTGTAGAGCGTAAAGCAGTAATAATAGAGACAGACAAAGATGAACACACACACACACACACA
>NW_005187667.1:124709-125796 GCF_000239375.1 Pundamilia nyererei | reverse complement strand
CTGTTTCCCGATTTGTGACCAAATCTTTCTCTTTAAAAACTATATAACTCGATTATTCATATCTTACGTTGATCAGTGTGTCAGTTTACACTATTTTGTGCTCTCTATGATATTCAACACTTGCCTTACATAACTTTTCAGGGCATTTTCCCCAGACCTTATCATCCATCTTCATTACACTCATCTTGACATGTTCAAGATTCAAGATCGGTTTATAGGGTGTATAAACTGATTGGTCACCATCGGGTCAGACAGCTGCCAAGAAGGGGAAACCCAGAAAGGGAGAAAATAAAACTTAGAGTACAGGTGTTGAACTCCAGGCCTCGAGGGCCGGTGTCCTGCAGGTTTTAGATGTGTCCTTGATCCAACACAGCTGATTTAAATGGCTAAATGACTCCTCAGCATGTCTTGAAGTTCTCCAGAAGCCTGACAATGGACTAATCATTTGATTCAGGTGTGTTGACCTGAGATCTAAAACCTGCAGGACACCGGCCCTCGAGGCCTGGAGTTTGACACCCCTGACTTAGAGTAATAAAGAAGGACCAATGCCTACCAAAATAAAACAGGAAATAACTCAAATTTAAACACCATACCATTCAGAAACCATCACATTATTAAAAAAAAACAAGGAAGAGAAAGGTAAACACAATTTGCTCAAACCTTATGAGAACATAGTCAAACTGGCTAAACAGCATTACCTTCTGTACTTCCATTTTTGTATCTATGAAACATTTTTCAATAAAAGGAAAAAGGAGGACACGGTGTGAAGATGCACAACTAATCAAGGTTTAGTTAAACAGGTGGGTCTTAAGCTTATATGAACTTTAGTATATTCATGCAAAGTTTGTCTGAGCAGTAAATCAGTATCAGAGTTGTAAAGGCACTGACCTGTGCAGTGCATGTTTTCATGTTGCTCTCTTTGTTTCCTGTTGGTGAATAACTGGATTTCACCTGTGTGCTGTAATCTGATCATGGTTCCTCCCTTAATGATGTAACGGTGGGAGGTTATAGAGCCACATGCATATATAAAAAAAAACACCCAGCACGCCCCTGCGGGCGGTTTATCCTTCAAGCTCGGGTCCTCTAC
>NW_005187667.1:105744-107501 GCF_000239375.1 Pundamilia nyererei | reverse complement strand
AGGCTGTGGCACTCCAGAGAACCACAGTGAGAACCACAGTTATCCACACATGAGCAAACAGTGCTGATAGTTTGTTTGACGGTCTGAAAAATGCTTGTCTGCTAAATATGAAAAATAAAATCAGGAAGGAGGAAAACGCTGTCTCACAGGTTCACTGCACAGAGTGTGTTTATGAAGTAATCACAGCAATACAGATGATAACAATATTTTTAAACACCTGAACACACTATATACCAACATTTATTGATATTTGCATCATTTAAGTGTAAATATTTATTATACTGTAAAGTTAAAGAAAATATTGTTTTCAAACTTTGCATTTGTGAACAGTATTTTATTTTTAATCAGTTTGTGACTGGAGACCATGTCAGAACCTCCGAGCTCGTCCTGAGCAAAGCTGCTGCTAATCCAACCTGCTCTCTAAGGTCTGGGCATGTCCGACTGGGAGGAGGTCATGGAAGTCCATCTCAGCTAGCTTGGGGATGCTGCAGCTTTTCCTCCAGACCATCAGGAGGATGTAGGTGGGATAGAGAGGTGTGGCAGTCTCTGTACAGACCAGACTCTGTCCCTGAGACCTGGACCAGCATGAGTCAGATGGATCAAAGGTTTGTGTTAAATATAGAAAATTCAGGAAAATTTAAGCAATGGAGGAAAAAGCTCATTACCCAGGAACCAAAGATGTTCAGGAGATCTGTGTGTATACAGGCTCATGTTATACAGCTCTTAGATGACGTATTACACAATATGATAAATTACCGTGGACTAACAGTTCTTGTGTGCGCCATTAATGACCAATAATTATCAAAATGTGATCAAACGTTCTTTATTTTATTGTGTGGCACATTTTTTCTCCTTTGCTGCTACAACTGCTGCTCCCACTGCTGCTCCCAGTGCTGCTCCCAGTGGCCCTAAAATGCTCCCGAGGCCCGCTCCTATCCCAGCAGCCCTCAGGATCTTGTTCTTCCTCTCTGCCCGGCTTCTCGCTTCTTCTTCTCCCATGTCTGGATTTTCTCTCATAAGTCGTTCCATCTCTTCTCTGATGGCTCTCTCAGCTTCCTGCAGCATGTCATTGGTGTAGTATGTTGCTCCATTTCTCTGAGTCATGGTGTTGATCTTCTCCAGCAGCTCTTTGACCTGAGAGCGATCCTCACTCCTGTTGTTAAAAACATGATATCTTCCTCCGCACTGATTGATGAAGCGATGCAGAGGCCGATTTCCACTGATTGATTTGTCGATGTCGATTCCGTTTGGCAGATTGTCTCCATACGTGAACAAGACTATGGTGTAACAGGCTGCATCCACCCCAAATATCTTCTGAAGGATTTTTATCGTTTCTTCTTCTGCTTTTGTAAACCTGCCGATCTGGATCACAACCAGGAACACGTGAGGACCGGGAGCAACAAAGGAGACGCATTTAACGATCTCCGTCTTTACATGCTCCTGAGTCAGTAGGGTGTCAAACAGACCCGGAGTGTCAACTACATCCAGGATGTGACCATCCACCTGCCCTGTTACTTTGCGACACCCAACTACTGATGAAGAAAAAGAAGTTATAGACTCAAAGGCTTTTCTTCCTAAGATGGTGTTTCCTGATGCACTCTTCCCCACTCCAGTTTTCCCAACAAGCACAATCCTCAGGTGTGGGAACCCATCTCTCACTGCATCTCCTGGAGAACATAAACAGACAGCGTTAGTGGGACAGCATTAGTGGGACTCCCAGGTCATCACACAGGTCATCACACAGGTCATCACACAGG
>NW_005187667.1:103302-104370 GCF_000239375.1 Pundamilia nyererei | reverse complement strand
CCATCCCTAGTCATCACACAGGTCATCACACAGGTCATCACACAGGTCATCACACAGGTCATCACACAGGCGCTCTCCAGCAGCGTGTCAGTGTCCCGCTCCCTCCCCTCACTCAGGATGGCCTCGCCCCTCTCTGAGCTGGTTCTGCTGGAGGTTTCTTCCTGTTAAAAGTGAGTTTTTCCTTCCTACTGTTGCTCATAGTGCTTGCTTATAGGGGGTCACATGATTGTTGGGGTTTCTCTGATTTATTGTAGGTTAATTGGCTGAAAAGATTTATTTGAAAAGGTTTATTTAAGAGGACCCAAACACAGACGCTCGAGGCAGGAAGCAGGTTCAATCAAATACAAGCCGTTTATTGGAGGCTGGAAAAACATGAGAAACAAAGGCAAAGTAACACGAAAATGAAATAAACTTAAACCTAAACTTGGGAAAAACTAAGTAAAGATCTAAGTATCAAAGAACTACAGACCATGAACATCATGAGGTGACCAGACACGGGTAGGAGAAAGGAGAAAGGAAGACTGGTGAACTAAATACACAGAAGCGCAGTGAGGAACACAGCTGATACAAATGCACGTGACGCCACGGGGGAAGCAAAACTAAACACACTGAACATGGAGACACAAGACTGTCAAAATACAACAGGAAAAACTCAGACGTAGACTGACACATGAGCTGGACACAGGAGGAAACACAGATGAGAGGGAGCGAGGGAGCACGAGAGAGAGGACATGACCGGCAGGGAAGCCGTGGAACAACACACAGGAAGGGGAGACGTGACATCACGACACACAGGAATGGGAGACGTGAGAGAGGTGACATCACCACACACAGGAAGGGAAGACGTGAGAGAGGTGACATCACCACACACAGGAAGGGGAGACGTGAGAGAGGTGACATCACCACACACAGGAAGGGGAGACGTGAGAGAGGTGACATCACCACACACAGGAAGGGGAGACGTGACATCACCACACACAGGAAGGAGAGACGTGACATCACGACACACAGGAAGGGGAGACGTGACATCACCACACACAGGAAGGAGAGAGGTGACATCACCACACA
>NW_005187667.1:100357-101953 GCF_000239375.1 Pundamilia nyererei | reverse complement strand
GTGACATCACCACACACAGGAAGGGGAGACGTGACATCACCACACACAGGAAGGGGAGACGTGACATTACCACACACAGGAAGGGGAGACGTGACATCTCGACAGGACAACAGGAAAATGGAAATGTAACTAAACAATATAGAGAACACGATACTTAACAAATAGAAAACCCAAATATTACTACATGCCAAAAAACACCATAAACTAAAAGGCTGGGTCACATGACCCAGATCCATGACACCCCTCTTCCAGCGGATCCAGCTGTTGATGTGCTCTTACAATATAAAGCCGACTGTTGTTGTGATTTGGCTGTATACAAATACACTGAATTGAATTGACAGTATGCAGATTTAGGGATGTAGTGACCATTGGACACTGTGCATTTCAGGCAGAGGTACAAGACACTGACTCAGTGATCTGCCTCAGCAGGATCTACAGTGAGGATATCATGATGTCATACAGAGTGGGTAAGTGTGGGCGAATAGTTGCAAACAGAGCAACAGTGATCTGGACTGCAGGGGTGGATCTACCAGTGACACGATACAGGACATACAATTAAATAGAAACATGACCTTTTTTGTAAATAAAAGATATTTTAATACATTCTTCAGTTTGTGGTCTGCTGATGGAAAGAGATGCGTTGGGTCAGTGAAACAGTATAGATGGAAGCACTGCACAGACTAAATAATCGACTCGATCTTTGAGGAAACAAAGAGAAGTCGCAGCAGATGGCCCCGCCCCTCCTGAACCTGGTTCTGCTGGAGGTTTCTTCCTGTTAAAAGGGAGTTTTTCCTTCCCACTGTTGCCAAAGTGCTGCTCATAGGGGGTCATATGATTATTGGGTTTTTCTCTGTATCTATGAAGTGCCTTGAGGCGACTAAATTGAATTGAATTGAATTGAAGTGTGGGAGCGATGAACTGACTGGACATGTGGGGACAACTTGTGGAAGAAGACACAGGTAAGACTACTGTGGGCGGGGCATATAAATACCAAGGTGGGAAAAACCCACAGTGTGTTTCGGTTAAAAAGGAAAGCATCTGAAAGGGCTCCTCTAAACGCTCTTCCTCACTGAGAACCAAAACAGAATCTCAAACGTATTCAGCTGAAGAACGACATCAATGCAGAGCTGTGGCTTCTGAGGTATCTGGAGTATTTTCTGCTTTCCTTTAAAACTCCAGGGAATGCAGGAAGCTTGCTCCTAGCTTACAGGAACCTACAGTCGAACTGGCTGAACAGGATCAAAAGATTTCACCTGAGCTCAGTTTCACTCATCAGGTAAAGGCTGTGGACCGCAGTGAGCGTCGATCAGTAAAAACAGTAGAGTTTGTACTTTACTGTCTGTGTGTGGTTTCTTCATGTCAGAACACCAACAGCTGCTCATTGTTGGGTTGTGACCTTTCAATATGAACACCTGTAACTTCATATTGTCAGGTCTGACACCAACCACAGGTTTTCTCAGCAGGAACAATCAAAGCCTTTGTTTTCCTGCAGACTGTGTAAAATAAATCTGTTTCCAGCTCTGCGTGGTAGGGCTGGCTATCGACGTCGACTTCTGCGTTCAATTTGATTGAATTCAGACTCAGGCGGTCAGAAAT
>NW_005187667.1:91796-99519 GCF_000239375.1 Pundamilia nyererei | reverse complement strand
ATGCTTCACATAAACATCGTCATGGATTCACTCTGACTTTTGCTGTTTTGCTTCCACCGCGATGCACAGCTCTCTCTCTCTGTACTTCAAGAACAGTTTCCCTTTCTTCATTATTCGCTTGCTTGTTACGCACCAGTCTACTGTTGTTTACAGGCTGTCGGCCGCTGTTTTTTTTTTTTTTTACATTCTTCCGAAAATAAAACCTAATTTCTGCCGTTCAATACTGAACAAATTTAGACTTTAAAATTATGCAAAATGCAAAACGCTGTGTCTCTAATAAAACCGCTGTAACGTCAGAGGTGATGTTCATATGTTGATTAATGGTTTTCTTTCGTTTTTGATGTGCTGCAGAATATTTTTATAAAATCCCAGAACAGGAAAATCTCCTTCATGTTTTTCTGTTTTATCTTCAGCTGCTTTTACACAAAGGCCTCGCTGTGATGCTCACACCTGTGATAAAGTCTTGCGTGTGTCAGCTTCCTTTTTATAGATACAAAAATATGTAAATGTACCGATCTGAATTATAATATTTCTGACTGTCAAAATTTCCCAGATTCAAATCGAATCGAATTAAATCGAATCGTGGATCGAATCGATTCGGGACCTTGTGAATCGGAATTGAATCGATTCTAGAAATCAGTGACGATACCCAGCCCTACACAGGACACAGAAATAACCAATCACAGTTCAGTTTAACATGTAGCTCTTGGTTTGTTTGTTTTTTTACTTTTCATCTAGATTGTATTTTATGATAGAAAGTTGGTCTAAACAGTAAATCAAAAGTTTTAAATGTACTTACGAGCTTTGGTGCCGGCCATGTTTCTGCTGCTCAGGATTACAAAGCTTTGCACCGACACCTTCCTGCTGCTGCTCTGTGCTGTACGCCGAGGACGCCGTCACCTTAAGGCACTTGTTAAAGTTGCTGCAGGGCAGACTGCAGACAGAAGAGAGCTTTCATTGGTTCACCAACCACACAGCCACAGTGTGAATAACCTGCAGTCCCAATGTGTCACTGTTAGGGGATATTCAACCCTGGCTGTGAATCAAAAATGAGTTCCTGGTTTTAATTCTACTGCATGCAACAATGTGCATGTCACAACAACGCTTAGATGCTGCAGGGCAGATTCCAGAGAGAAACTGTCATTGGCTGGTTACACAGTGATGTCACAGCCTAAATATTTAGTAACATGATAATAAATGAGTCTGGTTATCAAACAGACCCTCAACATCTATATAACCTGTACTATACTAATGTAACCAACAGTTTCCCAGAGTAGATGGAGGTGACTCTGGCGCCTGAGCTCTTATAACAGGCCTGAGGTTTTCTGCCTGAGCATTACGGTCTATTCATATTTGGGATCTGGCAGCGGTTTCGTTGTTGCTTCATTCCGAAGCAAAGTGACGTGTTCAGTTTTGTTCTCTTGAGGAAGAACACGAGAAACGTGTCGTTTAAAAGATTTTTTTTTTTTAATTTTTTTTTTTAATTGAAAGTTTTGTAATTATGACAGTCATCCACATGAAAAGAAAAACAAAAACAGTAAAAAAACAAACAAACAAACAACTCATGATCATCGCTTCACTCTCATGGTGTGTTTAGACCAAACACAAATCCCTCTTTTCCCATGATTACATATAGAGATACAAAATTTGAGCCTCTGTCATCTTTATGGACCGCCAGCCCTGTATCATTCAGCTTTGATATGATAACAAAAAAAATAGGAAGGGAAAAGTTTGTAGAATCAAAATTCATTATATATCTCACAAATGTTCATTTCTGTGCAGGTTGTTGCACCTTCTTATTTTCCTTTGGCTTTGCTAAAAAATAACGTCTTATTGCAGATTATATTCTGCCACTGAGAACCTCATAAGCTCTTTTATAAAAAGGTACTTTAATTTAGCAATACACACAAACAAAAAACCCCAAAAATAACAAAACAAAAAACCAACCAAACAAACAAAGATACTACACACTAACAATAACATAGTGGCTCAGTGAAATCCGCAGATCTGCTCGGTCTGGGGGAGCTCCCCTCCACCTCTTTACAGGTCCCATGTCGTTAGGTTTTTACTACTGTCCACTCAGCACTTTACAGTCCATCCCAGTCCATATTCGGAAGGGTATTTCCAGTCTCTTTTAAAAACTACCTTAAAATAAATAAAATAAAACGTCCTTAGCAGACCTTCCTTCTTCCAGTAGTTGCGTGAAGATCTCATCCCACGTTACCACCTTCAACAAATTTCTCCCACTTCCTCCAGTTTTTATGAAATTGGTCCATTTTGAGGTTAAAAAAAAAAGGAAGTTTTTCCATTCTATATATTTCCTCCATTATTCCTATCCAATCTTTCTTTGTTGGAGGCTCTTTCTCCAGCCACCTCCTGGTAAGCGCTTTTTTGCCAGCTCCCAACAGGATGTTTATCAAGTGTTTGTCTTTTAAGGAGGCTGCTGATGGGATATCGCCCAAGTACACAGTACAAAAATCCAAATTTAGTTTGAGACCAGTCACCAAGTAAATTGATTCGACCAATTCACTCCAGTATGACAGGATTATTGGGCTTTTCCAAAATATATGGAAATGATCTGCCATGTTTTCCCCACAGTTTCTCCAGCAGTGTCCATCTGTCAGTTGACATTTTTGTTTGTATTTTATTTTGGGTTTTATAAAAACACCTAATAAAATTTTTCCACGTGAATTCCCTCCAATAACCTGAGCTGGTAGTTTCCATCTGTGTCCTGCATATATTTAACCAACTGTCCTCTGATATGTTGATTTTAGCCTCCGTCTCCCATTTAATTTTGATATAATTGGTTGATTGATCCTTCGTTTAAAAGATTTCATTTGCTTCAGCAGTTGCAAGTTTACAGGACCTCAGTGTAAAATCAGCAGTGTTGGGCAAGTTACTTTGAAAAAGTAATTAATTATAGTTACTAGTTACTTCTTCAAAAAAAGTAACTGAGTTAGTAACTGAGTCACAAGATTCTAAAAGTAATTAATTACTTGAAAAGTAACTATTGCGTTACTTAGAAAAAAAACATTTAACCCTCTGGGGTCCCGGGTATAATCGGCCATTTTTACCTACTTTTGATGTTTCCTCCACATTTCACCTTTAAAAACTATTTACCTTGTTTGGTCTCATTGTTTTCAGCACAACCTTACGTGTCTGAATTTACAGTCATGTTTTCATTTTGACATACTGTATTAACACAACTGATCTAAAATCAGACAAAAAACATAAAATCAAAAAAGTTATAGTTTTACTGTAACAACCACAAACATGTTTAATGACCATATTTCATAACTTTAGATGCAAATATAAATTCTCAATTTTAATTTATATGCACACGTTTTGCAAACAACAAAGTTATTTGCATCCATTTAACCTTTACTCTTTTTTAAATAACCATTTCAAACTATTTACAGAACAATCAGCTGTTCTTCAACAAGATGCCACAAATTATTTCTCCCACTCCAAAAAAATAATTTCTGTCCACTATCAAGGAAACATCACAGCCTGATACCTGCAGGTCTGACAGCAGCAGGTGTGTCACTGCTGTTTCTACCTGGAGACGGCAGTCGCCTCATTGTTCTGACACACAACACAAAACTGTCCACAACACACTAACTACACACTAAACACAATACACTACACAAGACAACACATTAACTACACACTCCAAACACGCTAAACGTCACAAATCTCTCACATCCAAAAAACTCTCTCTCTCTCTCTCCTAAAACTTCCGCCTCTTCCTAAACAACCAAACGTCATGTTGCCATATAATTTTTTGATTGGTCAACATGGTGCATTTTTCCACCAACACAAAACGGTTGTTTCATTTTTGACTTTTTTTTGTTTGCTCATAAGCAGAGCGGTCTCGCTGTCCTTAGACAGTAAACGTGAAAGTATTGAGGAAAAAACACTCGTGTATATTGTTTATCATGACTCTGGTGTTACGTGTCCGATCAACACAGTTTATAAACTTTGTTGCTTTGTCTGTAAGTGGTCATGTGATTGACCACGACTCCTTTATTCTTCCTCAGTCAAACAGCAGCACTCGTGCGATTGTTTTGCCCCCTGAGCTCCAGCTGTTGTGCCAGACAGTGATGGTTACCGTCCGCGGGAGCGCAGCTGCTTAAAGCTGCAGCGTCCTGATTCTTACAGCTACTTCCTGCAGCTGATATAAGCTGCAGTGAGCTGAACACAGCTTCAGCCGTCTGTTGAAAAACAGTAACAGACCGCATTTTCTTGTTAGTAACGGTAACGGTGTTGTAACGATAGGAATAGTAATTAGTTAGATTACTCGTTACTGAAAAAAGTAACGCCGTTAGTAACGCTGTTATTCCCATCACTGGAAATCAGCCGTCTGCTTCACACGAAGGATGACCCTGCAGCAGGCCCTACAGTTTTATGCTACAAGAAAAAGAAGTATTATTATGACTACTATTGTTATATTCTTCTGGAAGCGACGTGGCAGTCCTGCCGGATCTTCTCCTCTCTCTGTTCATGTCTAACCTTGCCTTCTATCTGCTCCTCTTCCTGGAATAAAACAGAGAAGATACCTTCCTGCATGAACATGAATTTTGCATGGCTCCATGAAACATACCTTAGGTTATATGGCCAGAATCTGTGATGTTGAGGGGTCAGGTGGGGCTGATGGATTTCCCGTGGCGTGACCTGCTGTCTGTCTGATACCAGGGTAAGATTTCCTCTAAAAGAGAAATTTCAGGCTCAGCGTCATTCTGGGACTTCAGGTTGTTTATGCTGTGACATCACTGTGTGGCTGGCCAATGACAGCGGGTTTCTCTTTGGAACCTGCCCTGCAGCATCTTTAACTAAGTGTTGTTGTTGCATTAGATACAGTTGTATTAAAGGAAGGACCAATCCGGTCGGTACAGCACAGAGCAGCAGTGCAAAGCTTTTTAACAAACATGGCCGACACACTAGCTCGTAAGTACATTTACAACTTTTATCCTGATTTACTGATTAGACAAACGTTATATAGCAAATGATAAAAAGTTTAAAAAGACCTACGTGCTAAACTGAACTGTGATTGGTTATTTCTGTGTCCTGTGTCTATGTCTCTTGTCCTGCTGTTGTTTTTATTGTGAAACATTTGTTTGAAGCTCAAAATCCTGAAACATGTGCTCCACGCAGTGCTGGAAACAGATTTATTTTACATGGCTTGCAGGAACCAAACCATAAAAGACCGTGGTTGGTGTCTGCAGCGGTGACAGACTGATTTAGGAGATTTATTTTGATGCGCATACAGTAAACCTGCTCAGCCAGTTTGTGGTTAGCGTTCTCTTCCTTGTTGGTACAACGATGGAATGGTTGGAATGGAATGGCAATGGCATTTTTCTGATGTTGAACGTGGACATCCAGCAAACTCAACCAGAGGTCAGCGTGTTCAAAGCTTACAGGAACACCCAAGAGCTGCACGACAGCACAATTACAAACAGACTGAACAAGTGCGGCTGGTTTGGAAAGGTTGCAAGACCAACATGGATTTTGGGTTTCCTCCATCATGAGCAGCAGCACGTTTGGAGGAAACCAAACACCTCATACGAACTGTGGGCACGGCAGTGTAAGGACGATGATTTGGGCTTTGAGTGGATGTCTGTCTTACAGCTAAAGCTTGGACCAAACTGTGTCATCAACAGGACAAAGATCCAAGCACAGCAGCAAATCTCCAACAGAACAGCTGTAAAACAAACCGAGCTGCTGCAGAGCTTAGAGCGCTTTGCATGAATGAATGCTGCAAACCTCAATGAGCTGAAGCATCTCTGGGCAGGAGAGTGAACTAAAACTACTCTGCAGACATGAGACACACTGATGACGTCACACTGATCCATAAGTGCTGTCAGAGACAGATGCTGCAGACTGTGTGGAGTTACAGGTGCGGACCCAAAAGGAGGCAAAGCTATGACTTAACGAACAGCGAGCCGTTTATCAGAGGCTGGTAAAAAAACAAAAGGCAGATGGACACAGAGGCAAAACGAACTAGAACTAAAGTGGGACAGCCTAAACATGAAATTATCTCCTGATATGTAAAACCCTAAAAGTGAAACTGTACTGTCATTCTACCATGATGGTAAGATTTAAGATTTGGATTTTTACTCCGCATCTGTAATGTACATAGGGAAAAAAGACTGAAAACTGCACAACGTGGAAGAAAAGAGCAAACTAATCAGTATGCAGAAAATGTAGATGTGGTGACTGCATTTAAACGGCTTAAATCAGCTTATTAATACGGCACCAATCAGAAAATGGGCTGAAATCTCATTTACTGTCATTTACAAAACAAATGAGGTTTTTCTGTGTAACTGTGCCAAATGTAGATCCCTGAAGCAAAAATCAAAGATGTAATCCTTCCTATCACACCAACGAACAGGGTGACACATTTGTTTTGGACATAAAATAAATATTCTTTTTTATTTTCTGTTGAATCTTCAGATATCTGTCATATATTGTCTTTTACTCCTTTTACATTTTCAAAACAGGCTTGTTAGTTTTTACTTTTGAGGGAAGCTTTTATTTCACAAATCTGAATGCATTCAAACATCAAAGGGATTTATTATGGTTTGTAGTCATTTTCTGCTTATGTTCTCTTTATGGGAGACTGTCCCCAGGTGTCCTACTAGGAGCCTTCAACACTCATGTGGGCAACGACAGTGAGGCCTGGATCCAGAACCCCAGCGGTGCTCTGTTACTGGACTTCTGTGCAAACCAGTTTGTCCATTACAAAGACCATGTTCGAACGCAAGGGTGTCCATAAGTGCACATGGCACCATGTAGTGCAGGTTGCTGTTGACTTTGACTGAGGAAATTGCCTTGTGGTGAAAGGAATACTTCGAGGACCGCCTTAATCCCACTGGTATGTCCAATAGAGGAAGCAGAATCTGGGGACAAAGGGAACGGCTCACCAATCATTGGTGGGGTAAGGTCACTGAAGCAGTTAAATGAGTCCTTGGTGGTAGGGCCCCTGGGTGGATGAGGTTTGCCCTCAGTTCCTGAACCCTCTGGATGTTGTAGGGGGGTGGTTCCCATCTTTAAGAAGGGGTAAACTATAGGGGGATCACACTCCTCAACTTCCCCAGGAAAGTCTGTGCCTGGTGCTGTAAAGGAGAGTCCGTCTGTTAGTCAAACCTCAGGTTTGTTTGTCCTACCAGTCTACATGTTTTTGTGGACTTGGAGAAGGCATTCAGCTGTATCCCTCAGAGTGCTCTGTGGGAGGTGCTTCAGGAATATGGGCTGTCTGGCTCACTGAGCCACTTGATCCTTATACAACCATTGCAAGAGCTTGGTCCGCACAGCTGGCAAAAAGTCGGATTTGTTACTGGTGGTTGTTGGACTCTGCCAGGGCTGCTCTTTGTCACCAGTTCTCTTCAGAATTTTTATGGACAGAGTTTCGAAGAGTAGCCAAGTGGCAGAAGGCCTCCACTTGGGTGGTCTCAGAACCTCATCTGTGCTTTTCGCACATAATGTGGTTCTGTTGGCTTCATCAGGTGATGTCCTCCAGATCACACTGGAACAGTTTGCAGCCAAGTGGGAATCAGTGGGAATGAGAATCAGCACCTCCAAATCTGAGGCCATGGTCCTCAGCCGGGAGCCCACAGAGTGCCCACTCCGGGTCAGGGATGCCTCACTCCAAGTAGAGGAGTTTAAGAATCTCTGGGTCTTGAGCACAAAAGCAAAGTTCTTGATTTACCGGTGGATCTGGGTC
>NW_005187667.1:89002-91227 GCF_000239375.1 Pundamilia nyererei | reverse complement strand
AATTTGTATTGTATTTATTTACATTTTTACTTTTTAATTATTTTACCTGCATTTTTTAATCACTCTCTTATATTTAAATGTTCATTGCTATTTCATCTAGGGTTTGAGAGTAACGAAATTTCTATTCTCTGTATGTCCTGTACATGTGGCAGAATTGACAAATAAAGTTGACTTGACTTGACTTGAGTTTTGGGTAGTGACCGAAAGAACAAGAACAGGAATACAAGCCAGTTGAGGTATGTTGGACATCTGACTAGGATGCCTTCTGGGACAGGTGTATAGGGCATGTCCCACAGGGAAGAGGTCCTGGGGGGGACCTCGGCTGGCCTGGGAATGCCTTGGTGTCCCCATGGACAAGCTGCAGGAGGGGGCTGGGGTGAGGAAGGTCTAGGCTTCTCTGCTAATGCTGCTGGTCCCGTGACCCGGCCTGAGACGAGCACAAAAAGATGGCCGATGGATATTTTCTTATTTTTTATATTGGTTAAACTTACACCCGATAATATTCTGATCAGTGACTATCAGCAAAATCACATATAAATCGTGACTATTCTGTGTTTAACAATTAAAACATACTTAATATTCAGAATCATGCATAACGATGCACCAGAAACAGCCACAGAGACACTAATCTGCCAAGGTTGAGGCTGAATCACGTCTACACACAAAGTCCACACTGTCCGATTGTGGTGAGCTGCCTCAGGAAGGCCAACTAACCTTATCTATTTATCTTCTTCAACAGATGCAAAGGACCTCCACCTGAGGATGGTGCTGCTTGGGAAAGCTGGAGTAGGGAAGAGTGCAGCGGGAAACACCATCTTAGGAAGAGAAGCTTTTCAGTCTTTTTCTTCTTTTTCTTCTGTAACATTGGAGTGTCAGCAAGAAACAGCCCAGGTGGATGGTCATACACTGACTGTGGTTGATACTCCAGGTCTATTTGACACCACCCTGTCTGTAGATCAGGTGGTTACACAGATTGTTAGATGCATCACCTTTGCTGCTCCTGGTCCTCACGTGTTCCTGGTTGTGATCCAGTCGACCAGATTCACAAGCGAAGAAGAAGAAACGATTAAAATTCTTCAGAAGATGTTTGGAGAAGATGCAGCACGTTATATTATGGTCTTGTTCACGTATGGAGACAACCTGCAAGACGGAGTCGACATCTACAGCTCAATCAGTGGAAATCGGCCTCTGCATCGCTTCATCAGTCAGTGCGGAGGAAGATATCATGTTTTTAACAACAAGAGTGAGGATCGCTCTCAGGTCAAAGAGCTGCTGGAGAAGATCAACACCATGGTTCAGAGAAATGGAGCAACATACTACACCAATGACATGCTGCAGGAAGCTGAGAGAGCCATCAGAGAAGAGATGAAACGACTTCGGAAAGCAAATCCAGACATGGGAGAAGAAGAAGCGAGAAGACGGGCGAAGTTCCTGAAGGCTGCTGGGATAGGAGCAGGTGTTGGATTTATATTAGGACCAGTGGGATCAGCCCTGGGAGCAGGAGTGGCAATTGCTGTTGTGGCAATGAAACAAGGAGAATGCGTTATACTGTGAAAACTGTTGGTATTTAATCACGATTTGAGAGTTTTTGTGGGAGTTCTTTACAAAAAGGTTACTCAGTGTGTATTTGGGAGCTGATGATCGTCATTATTAGTGACTTCTAACTTTCAGATGACTGTCTGCGGTGCTCCTGATCTCAATGTGTATGTATGTATTTAATGTCACTTTTATTAGTGGGAAAACATTTTTCCTTGATTTCTCATGTGTAAAAGGTACAGAAATTATTCTACTCCTTTCATACTTTGCATTTGTGATTTCTGTAAATCTAATTGTAAATTGGTTACGGCTCGCAAAAACCACAGAGACACAGAGGGTGATATTAAACTTACTTCAGGTCTTTGATGTCACTGTTGATTTTTCTTTTTTCTTCCTTGACTTTTTTTTTCTTGCATTGGCATGAGGTGGTACAGAGGTTTAACAGATAGTCCAGCTCCTCAGGATGGCATGTAAATACTTACTTACATATTGTCATGATCGGCTGTGTGGCAGGCGGGAGGAAGACCCAATCGCAAGATTCACAAACACGGGGATGAACTCAAAAGCAGCTTTATTGCTGACAGGCAGAACATAGGAAATACAGAACTCAACTAAACTGGGAATCAATAAACTAACACTCGTAGGGAGACACAGGGAATCCACACAGCAATGAGGGAGAACGCGACGCC
>NW_005187667.1:67189-71500 GCF_000239375.1 Pundamilia nyererei | reverse complement strand
CAGACTACTTTAGGCCCGGAAGTAGGATTCGTCACGTCATCACTTAACGACCGGATAGAAGTTAATGAGGGTGTATATATACTGAGATGAGTGCAACAGGTGTGGAAGAAAGCACAGGTAACATTACTGAGGGCAGAGAAAACTTGACTGAAATCAAACTGGAAATCACCTGAACTAAAACATCACATCGATCCAAACTATCACTGTCATAAAAAAAACGAACCACAATTAGCTCGACACTGAGAAGTTACAGTCAAACTGGCAGAACAGCATTACTCTGATCATCTACAGGAAATCATTTAGAGTCCGTTTCTGTCGAGTCGGTGCTGCAGACACCTCTGAGCTTTCACTCCACTTTGTGGACACAGTTCACAGTCACCGTCCGTGGAAGCTCCGTCTGTCGATCTAGTGTATACACTCAGGGATGAAGCTTGAGTTATTGATTTGTCTCTTTAGTCTCTCGCGGTTTATTAAGAAGACAAATGACAGGCTGTGGTTGGTGTGCCTGTGTAACACAGACCTGTTCTCACCACTGCATGAACCACAAAGAACTCAGGTGTTGGTGTTTGAAACAAATAAAACAAAACATTAAAAAGCAACAGAGATTAAAGAGAGACTCGGGTCACAGGAATAACTCATCACAGCTCAGGTAAACTCTGCAGTTTCTCAGTTTCTGACTTTTATTATAAAAGGTTTGTCTGAACAGTAAATCAGAATAAAACTTGTAGATGTACTTACGAGGTAGTGAGCCGGCCATGTTGGTGCTGCTCAGGGTTAAAGCTGTGTCACAGTCACATGCCTGCTGCCAAAATGTTTTGCATGAGCTGGTTGTTGTACCGTGACGATTGTCCCTCCCTTTAAATGCAAGGTGCCAGACCTGTCCTACACAGGAACAACACTCGGGCTGTGGCACCAAACACGGGGAAACAGCCATCAGTGGCTCTTTATGGGAATTATGAGAATAAATATATGTGCAAATATAAGAATGTATGTGCGTCACTATATATATACTATATATGTCATGGCCTGCGCTGGCAGACCATGGGGAGGTGGGGAAACAGGACCCAGACGCCGGACTCTTCAGTGCAGACAGTGTTTATTTACAAGGTGGTGAAGTGAGCAACAATAAATCCCCCTGTGTCCCAGACTGCCGTTCCCGTCTTCATCCAGTGTCAGTGCTCTGTGTCTCCACTCCTTAGTGTGGTCCGTGGTTGCTGCCCTCTCGTCCCGCAGTTCTCCTGGGAAAGTAACAGAAGCAGCCGTGAATACACCACTCAGTAACAAAACTCTAATTCACTGACTTCTAACTGGGAAACTAACGGAAGTCTCACGAATCGATCCAGCGTCAGAAAGAGCTGCACCACACTCCTAAGTAGCTCCTCCGACGAGGCTTGATCAGCTGCAGGTGTGTGCATCTTCCTCAGGTGTAGCCAGCCACCTGGCAGACCCACCAGGCCTGATGGTGCCTGTAAACCATGCTCCCAGAAACACCCAGACCCATACATGGACCCATACACATACCTGCAAGCAGGGAAACCAGGGACAGCCACACAATACATCAAATGTACATATAACAAGTAATATAAATCCAAAACTGCTTATGGGCCCTGGGTCCCTCAGACCCCGGTCTCTGACAATATAAGACAGATGAGTCAATACTTCTGCCAACAGTGTATTTTGAGGTTAAAATGTTGCCTCTCTATAAGTTAACAGAGTAAACAAACTTGAGCGGTCGATGGTACTGACTGACGTTGCATGGAAGGATCCAGTTATCAATCATGATGATTGATAACAAGACTAAAAGTTTTTGGTTGATGGCAGTTCGGCTAAAATTTCTCCTAAAAGGAAACATTTGTGAGCCAGTTTCCAACCATGTGGCCTCCTCCCACGACTACAGGTTTATTTATGTGACTGAGCGTGGAGTGGTATACTAACCCACTGAGGAATCTGCCCTGTAGTCACTTTAACAAGTCATTAAGTGCTGATGTGACAGCTGGAGTGTTGTTCCTGTATGTGATATGGTGGCATTAAAGGGAGGGCCAATCTTCATGAACGCACAGAGCTGATGTCAATACGGTAGCTGTGACAGCTTTCACAATCCTGAGCAGCACCAGCATGGCCGGCTCAAAAGCTCGTAAGTACATCTACAAGTTTTATTCTGATTTACTGTTCAGACAAACGTTTTATAATAAAAGTCAGAAACTCCAGAGCTGCCTGTTTACCTGAGCTGTCAGTCTTTATTTCTGTGCCCTGTGTCTATATCTTATTTATCTGTTACTTTTTTAAATTTATGTTTATTTGAAACAACAAATCCTGAAACATGTGGTTCATGCAGTGGGAAGAACAGATTTGTTTTATGAACGTTTACAGCCAGAACCAGAGCCTGCCAATCCACCCAGTCTTCACTTTGAATGGCATGGATGGATGGATGGATGGATGGATGGATGGATGGATGGATGGATGGATGGATGGATAGATAGATAGATAGATAGATAGATAGATAGATAGATAGATAGACTTTATCAGTAAAACTGATTTTGGGGGATTTCGATGTGCGGAGTAATCCTGTTCTGCCAGTTTGGTTGCTGGTTCTCGTAAACTTCAGGGAATTTATGGTCAGCATTCTCGTCTTTGTTTTGATTGATGTGTGATTGTTTTGGATTGTTCAGATGTTTAGTCATGAGTCATTTCCTGTTTTATTTCAGTAATCAGTCCTTATGTAATGCTGTAAGTTTTACTTCCCCCATTCCGGGGTTTTCCTTCCTTGGTACTTCATCATCACCTATCCCTGATTCTGTATATGTAACTGTCCTAGTGTGACGAGCTGGTTGAGGGAGTCCCACTAATAACAGCAGTAATCTGTTTATCTTCTTCAGCAGTTGAACATGTTCCACACCTGAGGATAGTGCTTGTTGGGAGAACAGGAGTTGGGAAGAGTGCATCAGGAAACACCATCTTAGGAAGAAAAGCTTTTGAATCTAAAGCTGCCTTTTCTTCAGTGACAGCAGGGTGTCAGAAAATCACAGATCAGGTAGACTGTCAGATCCTGGATGTTGTTGATACTCCAGGACTGTTTGACACTGATAGACCTGAAGACGAGCTGAAGAGAGAGGTTGCCAGATGCATCTCCTTTGCTGCTCCTGGTCCTCATGTGTTCCTGATCGTGATCCAGATTAGCAGATTCACCAAAGAAGAACAACAAACAGTGAAAATCCTGCAGAAGATCTTTGGAGAAGAAGCAGCAGGTTATACTATGGTGCTGTTCACACATGGAGATGATGTGGACAATGAAGCTAACATAGACACATTGATAAAAAGTAGTCTGTCTCTGAGTAGCTTCATCCAACAGTGTGGAGGAAGATATCATGTTTTTAACAACAAAATCAAAGATCCCTCTCAGGTCAAAGAGCTGCTGGAGAAGATCAACATAATTGTTCAGAGACATGGAGGAAAATATTACACCAACGAGATGCTGCAGGAGGCTGAGAGAGCCGTCAGAGAAGAGCAGGAGCGACTTCTGAGAGAAAATATATCGATGGAAGAGCAGGAAGCAAGAAGGCGTGCAGAGAAAAAGAACAAGTTCCTGAAGGCGGTGGGGATCGGGGCGGGAGTGGGAAGTGTGTTTGGTCCACTGGGAGCAGCTCTGGGAGCGGCAGTGGGAGCTACAGCTATAGCCGTGAAAGACAAAGAGTGTGTTACTCAGTGAATTTGATCCTTTTTTCATCATCTTTGTGCTGGATGGACTTTACTACGAGTTTACCCACTGTGGGTTTGGAGATGATGGCATACTCACGTCCCTTTATAAGAACCTTGAACTTAAACAAGTCCAGATGCTTTTCTTTCCAAGCTCCTTGGACGACCCCGACCTGGACCACCGAGAACCTTCACAGACCATCATGTTTACATTTCCATGGTCTGGTTTTGGTGAAGGACACAAACCTTCATGAACACACGGAGTCTCACTTTGTTCATTTCTTACTGTCAAAAACATGAAATTAGAAAAAAAAATGGTTTATTTTGTTAACTACACTGGTCGACATCAAAGCCTGCCTGAGAGATAAAAGCCAAATATGGATGTGACTGGTTACTGTTTCCAAGATGTTTGATTTTAATCTTTAACTTTTCATCGGTTTACTTTGCTTCATATAATATTTGACTTAAATTCAAACCTCAGAAAAAGCAACATTGCATTAAAAATATTACTATGAAACATTAGTTCACACTAAAAAACAAATAAATAAAAAAATGTAATCTAGTTACCTCCCAGCCTGCCTGCAGGTCAACATGTGTGTAGCTGAGATATATACAGCT
>NW_005187667.1:60906-66910 GCF_000239375.1 Pundamilia nyererei | reverse complement strand
GTGTGTGTGTGTGTGTGTGTGTGTGTGTGTGTGTGTGTGTGTGTGTGTGTGCGCACGCGCGCGCAGCGTTTGTTTTGAAGCGTGTTGAAAGAAGAACAAAGCGTTCCTCTGATGAATCTTTCCCGGCGTCTCTTCTGTTCCTCACATTAATCGTTTTGTAGCTTGTTAGCGAGAAGTGTTAACGAGTGCTGTGTGCTGATTGGACGGCTGTGATTAGCTGCCAAAGTGTTTAAAACGCTGAAAGAAACGTCGACAGGGAAACAACCTTGAACATTAGAAATGGTTTAGCGGAGTTTGGTCCAGACTGTTCTGAGAGGAAACAGGAAACATGAGGACACGAGGACACGATGACGGTCTGAGAGGCCTTCAGGGAGGAGGCAGCTGATGGAGGTGGCGACAGGTAAGACTGATCAGTCAGCTGACGGGTTGTTTCGGTGTGGAGGTGGTGGAGGTGTGGTTTTACTCTGTTAGTCTGTCACTCGACTGTTTTTATCACGATATCTCAACCGAACGATGGATCTGACAGCTGCTAACTGATGGTCGCCATGCCAACACCTCTGAATCCAAGTGCAGCCATGTTTGAGGGGGAGGTCATGTGACCCTGCGGTAGAACAGGACAAAAACAGGAAACATTTCTATTAAATGTCAGCTCTTCACTTTAACTCTGCACAGATCTACAAACCTCTGCAACAAATACCACGAACAGCAAAATCCGTTTTAAAGCTGGAAGATCCAAATCTGACCTGAAAACAAAGCTCTTCATGCTGTTTGTAGGTCAAACCCTTTCTTTGAAAAGTAAGCTGTCAGGTAGGTGGTACGTTTCCTCTTTCTAAGTCTCCAGAAAGAATGTGACAACCAATCACAGCAGGCTGTCCCTGCCGCTGATCCAGTCTAGCATCAGTCACACAGAGCGAAGAGTAAAAAGTGTTTCATGCGTTTCAGATTCTTTGAAAGGTTTAAAATTGTCTTCAGATGATCGCCGACGAGCTTCGGTCAGAGCTGCAGGAAGCAGCCTGCTGGCATCACGCCGGCGCTCACAGAGTTAAAAACACTGACTGGGATCAGCGTGTGGCCGATGCAAAGATCAGACAGGTGCGATGCATCAGGTGTTCCCTGCTGACATTTAATCTCCTCTGAAAGGTTAATCTGAGGCTTTTAATTTGGCGCAGGGCTTTTAATGTGAAAATCGTCAGACAGATGGAGCTCCGTCAGGCTGCTGATTAAAACAACAGCAGTTTATTATCAGCGACTCATTAGAAACAGGAAATGATTATCAGAAACACACCGATCAATAAGTCTGACCTCAGGTATGAATAAACAACCAGAGCTGAAGTTTGGATTTATTAACAATAATCAGAAAACAAGAGAGAAAAAATAAAGAAACAAAAGGACAGTAAAACAAATAAATCTATCCAAACAATAAAATAATAAATACAAATTTATTTTAAAAACATTTCACAGGAAAATAAATGAATGAACAAATTTAAAAAACAAAACAAAAAAAAAAACCAGGCTTCAGGCTATGGCGTCTATCTGAACAGCAGTAAAGCCTTGAGCTCGACACAACAGCTAAAGACACTTTCTGTTCATACTCACCACAAAACAAGCTACTGCTCCAACCCAGCCAATCAGGATGCAGATTACAGAACACTGATCTAAACTGAAAACAACGAAAAGATGGACCAGACGCTGAGAAGACGGAAGAAGCTAGACGAGACGAATGTTCTGGCTGAACACTTCAACTGTGAGACGTTACAACATCCACCTTAGAAATAAAGGACAAAACTGGAGCGTTTCAGAGAGGCTCGCCTCAGCAGCCCCATCGAGTGGGCACATAGGCTGCACGGCCAACACATCCCAAACGGCCCAACCCGAACGATCATCAGGACGAGGCGAGGTGACGAGAGCGGCCGCGAAGCACCACAGACGCCATGTGATGATTTTCTCTGCGCTGACGAGAGAAACCGGGTGAAACAGCAGCTCCTGTGGACTGATCTCCCATCACGGCAGCCGGCACCTCCTCCACTCCATCAGAGGTGGAAGAATTCATACGAAAGACCCGGAAACAAAATGATGGATAAATTCATGTCCACTCTGGAAGTGATGAACAACCTCAGCTCAGAGAAAATAACACGCTGTAGTCGTAGCTGTGCAGGCATGACGCAGGCATGACGCAGGCATGACGCAGGCATGACGCAGGCATGACGCAGGCATGACGCAGGCATGACGCAGGCATGACGCAGGCAGCCTTAGACATGTAATATTTAATTCCTGTAAATGTTCTTTGGCTTCTCAGTTTATATGGTCGCAGTGAGTTTAAAGCTTTGAATTAACAACAGGATGTTTTTTCTGCTCCTATACGATCAGTAGCCAAACAGGTTTCAGTGACAACAGGAGGGAATCTGTGACATTTCCACAGGTCGGGTCCTGGGTTGTGCTTTATAAGAGTTGAGTGTTTTAAATAGTCATTTTCGTTCCTACAGCTGAGACGAATGCAGTCAGTTTGTTTAAAGGGCGCAAACTGAATGAAACGGATCTCCTGGAGTGTGAGAGGCCTTAGGAAACGTATTAGACGATAGAGAGTAATGAATAGACTCAAACAATGTCACCCAAAGGACGTCTTCATTCAAGACACACCCGTGTGGGAGTGAAATCGCTCGGAGAAGGACGAGGTTCAGGTTTTTTCTACCCACCTCTCATCACATGCTGATGAAGGTGGGGACATAAATCATGACCCATCTTAGACCCACAGGGAGCTTCATCATCATACAGCGCTCAGTGATGAACAAAGACTTCATTATGGTTCATTTATACGGCCCAACACAGGTGACCTCAGCTTTTATATGTTCCTCTATACTGCAGCTCTAACTGTACCTTAGATCCTGGGCTTGACAGATCATCAGGTTCAGACTGTAACTATTCAGTTATACAACATTTCATGTCCGAACTGAGCCTAAAATGCAAGGAGACGAGAAATCCCAACACAGAGAGCACAGTCCTGTCGCTCAGCCACAGTCGCATAGATGGTTTCCTTATTTCAAACTCTCAACTCATCGATCTTTAGCATTCAGCCATCACTGCTGGGTACATAACCCAAATTCACTGATGACGGTTTCTACTTCACAGCCTCAGTCAGAGGGGGGGCCTTTGAGGTAATTATGCATGGACAGATGAGGGTTTACACAGAAAACAGATCAAATAAACATAAAACTGAGATGTTGGACTTGATGCTCAAATAACAGAAGTGGAACTAGAACTAAAAACATGATAAATTAAGTTCAGACAGCATCAGCCGAGCGTCGATCAGACCTGCGGCGATCAGGGAGCGAGAGCAGGAAAACTTTGGTGCATCAAAGTGAGCGAGAGAGAAACAATAAATGAAATTAGAACCGCAGATGAAAACATCATAGATCCTCAGAGAACAAATGATCTCCTTATTCCTCACAACTAAGAGGACGACCGAAGACCAGCTGGTGCCAGACCATAATAATGAGCTAGAGCTGGTGTTAACTGGGAGGAAGCCGAAGCAACAGCCTCTAATCGCCAACAATGAACAGCTGCCCGACGCGCCGCACAACGTAAAGACTCACAACCATACACAACGTAAGAATCGTTAGACTCTATCAACGTCACTTCACTTTGTCGAGAAGCTGGGACTGAATCAGACTCTGTCATCAATGACTGAACTTTCAAATGTAATGCACAAATTAAAAACAGGAAATATTTTACCTTTGTAAAGTATTTAAAGACACAGTGTTGCGCCCCCTGCAGGATAAGTTAGTGGAACGCTACACTTTAAAAGAGCTACCTCCGTCTTTCCGCGATGATAATGGTACTGCCCAAACCTGGGAAACCACCTACGAAATGTGAATCCTACCAATCCCACTAATACAGATCCCAAGTTCACAGTACTGGCAAACCGACTTGAAGGGGAGCTTCATCTCTCTGCACAACGTAAACATGCAGACATGGCTCTGCTTCAGCTGGATGCAGAACAAGCCTTTGACAGGGTCAAGCAGAGCTAGCTTTATGAAGCACTTCCTCAGTTCAGCTTTGGCACTTATTTTACGACTTAGGTTAAACTAATGTAACATAAACTGAGAGCCTCAGTTATACCAACAAAATCTATAC
The DNA here is from genome assembly GCF_000239375.1 of Pundamilia nyererei. Taxonomy (NCBI): domain Eukaryota; kingdom Metazoa; phylum Chordata; class Actinopteri; order Cichliformes; family Cichlidae; genus Pundamilia; species Pundamilia nyererei. Next base: position 62,779 of record NW_005187667.1, on the reverse strand, counting down.
CCTTCAATCTAAGCAGAAGTACATGTAAAGGTAAATGATGAAAGGTACATATGTGTGAGTGAGCTTTATTTTGTAAGGGGGTAAAAAATCCACAGAAACAAGGCAAGGAAAAAACTAAACTGGACAAAAACTAACAAAACAAACCTGAAACCAAAACCAGTAACTGCAGACATTACCAGTGTGCAGCTGATTCCACGTCCTACACTCCCCCATGTGAGATGTGATGATTTATGTGCTGAGGTGTTTTTTTCTGTTCTCAAACTGATCTCCCTGTTGGAGCTCAGTCTTTGTTCTCCTCGTCTTTCCTCGTGTTGTGCATTTTCTGTGGTTTCGGTTCTGGGTCGCTGCTCGTTGGGCGACCAGCCAGTGCTACCTAGCCTGACCGGTCTCCCCAATGTGATGTTTGTGTTTTGTATGGTCGGCAGGGCATCTATCTTAATTGCTCCTTGGGGATAAATAGTTTTTTTGACTTGACTAAACCACAGATGTCCAACTCCAGGCCTCGAGGGCCGGTGTCCTGCAGGTTTTACATGTTTCCTTGATCCAACGCAGCTGGTTTAAATGGCTAAACGACCTCTTCAACATGTCTTGAAGTTCTCCAGAGGCCTGGTAATAAACTAATTATGTCGAATTATGTGTGTGTGTGTGTGTGTGTGTGTGTGTGTGTGTGTCTACATACATGTATTATTTTGTGAGCTTTGTTTAAAACATCAATAAATGAATAAAAAAATAAAATAAATGTAAAAAGTCGAAACAAAGTGAACGATAAACCTCAGACTCACCTGTCAGAATCACAGCCCAGAAGCCCCGCCCCTGGGAGCGCTGTCCTCAGCTAACGGTAGTCTTGTCCGTCTGTGGCGCCCGCGTGTGATTGGCTGGATCCTGATTGGCTGTTGGCGGCAGAGAGGAGGGGTGAGAGCTGAGTGGAGTCAGCGTGAGCGGCTGCTCGTGGACAGACGCGCGCGGGCGGCGGATTAAACAAGGGTTCGGACATGGCGGGCTCCTCCATCCGGACCTCCAGCCCTCACACCGACCCTCTGCTCCACTCCGACCCGCCTCACAGTGCTTCTGTCCCGGCCGGCCCCTCGCGGCTGCCCGGCGGCAGTGTCGCGCACGCGGACTGCCGGATGGTGGACGTGCACGGCGTGCAGGTGGCGTCGTTCACGATGGACGGTGCGGAGCTGCTGTGCCTGCCGCAGGTGTTCCAGCTGTTCCTGAAGCACCTGGTGGGGGGGCTGCACACCGTGTACACCAAGCTGAAGCGCCTGCGCATCAGCCCCGTGGTCTGCACCGTGGAGCAGGTGCGCGTGCTGCGCGGGCTCGGAGCCATCCAGCCCGGAGTGAACCGCTGCAAGCTCATCAGCAGACCCGACTTCGAGACGCTGTACCGGGACTGCACCTGCGCCAGGTGAGCCGGGCCGGAGGGAGGAGGGGATCAGCTGGAGTCTAGTTTACTTCATTGATTTGATTTGAGTTGTTTATTTGAGGTTTTCTGACACCGGAAACGATCAGCCCGTTTGATCAATAACTTTAAATAAAGTGAAAGCGTTTGAGCAGCTGAGCGCGTGATGAAATCAGCTGTTATTGATTGTTGATATTTTCTGTTGTTTGTATTCTGAATACCACCTTTTTAAACAGTAACTGTAACGGAATACAGTTACTCATATGTTCTATTTTAAATACGCTGGTACATGTACTCTGTTACACCCAGCACTGTCAGAGCCAATCACAGTGATGGGTCAATAATGATGATGAAGATGATGTCATCAGCATGTGTGTGACATATGGACGAACATGCTACCAAAACAAGTTGAAGCACACACACACACACACACACACACACACACACACACACACACACACACACACACAC
>NW_005187667.1:55850-60886 GCF_000239375.1 Pundamilia nyererei | reverse complement strand
CACACACACACACACACACACACACACACACACACACACACACACACACACACACACCTTGGTCTTTCTGCTTGCATGAGGACCGTCATTACCATTAGGGCCCGGTGGGGTCTTGTCACGCTGAGCCTTAAGGGGAAGTGGGCTGTCCTCTACATCCTGTTATGATATTATCGGTCTGTGGTTTATATGATGATTCCTGCAGGTCCAAAGACATCACTGTGCCCTGTACTTTTAAATCTTTAACACCCTCCACTCAGTGAATCTTTGGTCGCTGCTGTTCGTCCTGCAGTAGAACAAAGACACAAATTGATATGTTAGGGGAGTGTGTTTGTTTTTGTTTGGCAGGCTCGAAAACATTTGTAAATTAAAATTAGGATTGCCGCTTATGAAGAGATCCACCAGCATGAGGGGACAGAGGCCCCCATTAAATAGAAATTAACTCAGTCCCCACAAGAACACAAAGACAAGTTCACAGAAACACAAATCTTCTGAGTGCCAGTGTCTGCATCGCATCCAGGTGTGTGTGTGTGTGTGTGTGTGTGTGCGTGTTTAATCACGTGAAGGTAGGTTTCTGAACGTGGATCAAAATGTTTTTTTAATTATTGGATTATGTAAATACCCCTCAACTAATTAAATTAACAAAGAGAAGCTCTGTGTGCATGTGAGTGTGCGCACGCGCCACGTGCGCGTGTGTCCGTGCGCGTGTGCGCGCGCATATGTGTGTCTGTGTGTGTGTCCGTGCGTGCATGTGTGTGTATGTGTGTGCCCTACATGTTGTATGGTGTTCATTGATGGGGATATTCATAGAAATACAGACTTTATCATCTGAACAGCCGTTTCCTGACTGCAGTCATCACAGCTGGAACATCAGCCTGTAGCAGGACAGTGTTAATGTTTTTAGTCCTTTATTTATCCAGGTAAAAATCTCATTTTCAAGAGAGACCTGGCATCATGGCAACAAAAGTCAAAAATACATGTACCACATCAATACATAACATCTAAAAAAATACAATATCCCGCACAAACATGTGAAAAATATACAGTAACAGATCAACTGAGTGCGACATTAAAAACAGTCACACTGAGTAAAACAGTGACATCACACATGCTCCTTCAGTATGTATCATCACGTTGGACCTGCTTCACTCATAAATATATGAGTTGAAACAGGAAACAAAGGAAATAAAGTTGCACTTTACTGCTTGTGTTTGAAGCTTTAGCTGACATGCACTCAGTGGGCGCTCGCAGGTCAAGTTTTTTTTTTTCAAAATTATTACTCCTGTTAAAGTAGGTCAGCTGTTCAAGAGTCTGATAGTAGTGAGGAAGAAGGAGCTGTTGAGTCTGGATGCTCTGGATTTCTCACTTCTTTTTTTTTTCCTGTCCCGTTTGGATCTTTAACCATCAGAATTGTTGTCTGAAGACCAACAAAGATACCCAACGGATTTACTTTACCAAGTGGATCATCATGGCCTTGCCATATTGGTCCATTTGATGGACCTTTATTATAATTATGTATTTATTTTATTTTCAGTTGTTACAGACGAGACAGACATGACTGGGGGATAGGACAGCGAGGGAGAAAGAAAGAAAGAAAGTAAGAAAGAAAGAAAGAAAGACACCTGGATAACCTGTCGAGAGAAGAAAAAAAAACAGAAGAGAGAACAAACAACAAAAAAGAGCAACATAACAAACACAACACCATCACAATACACTAGCTAACAGTAGATACTAAATATTAAATGTTATTGTGCAGCACGCAAGATCAACAGCACACAATGTGCTTTGAGGTAGCAGCCAAGAAAGGTGTACATAAAAATGGCCCACCCTGAAGTTTGTGTCTGTGAACACCCGTGTGTACACCTGTCTGCACACCTGTGTGGATCAGCACGCTTGTATTCAAAAGGTTTCTCCATGTAACGATCTGCTTGGGAGTGTGGGGAGCCATAGCCCCGCCCCCCAGGGCATGAAGTAGGTATGGAGGTGATCCAGGCCCCAGAGTACGAGAGCCCAAGGAGGACAATCGAAGGGGCAACCGTGCCACCCTCCTGGGAAGACCTGAGGAGAGCCCCAGACGAGAGGCCACCCAGCAGCCACGGAGCAGAGGCCAGAAGGGGTTGCAGTGACGTGCCCACGGGCTCTGCCGGCAGCCATCTGTGCCAGAGAGGACATACATGAGCACCCAGCCCCGGACACCAAGAACCACCAACGCACCGATGTATGAGGGCACCAGCCATCGTCAGGGAGTGTGGTGAGGGGAGACAGGCCTCCATACCTCGGAGAGCCTGACATGTTCACAGAGAGGTGGCGTCTAAGACCCGACCTGACGTCTAGACACAGGCGAACAGGCGCACGCATTACCACCCCCATACACATATAAACAAATACTCAGCACTCGCCCGACATGAAGACGGACACAAATAGACACTGTACACACAATCATACTCCCCAAACATACTCTTTATCCCAGGTCCAGGTACCGCCCCCTTATCGGGCAGTAGCAGGGAGGCCCTGCATCCCAGACCCCAATCTGACGGCCGACACTCCTTCCAGCCCCCCCCAGCCCCGACGGTTAACAGAACAGGGGTGAGTGGATTTCACACTTCTGAACCTTCACCCCGAGGGCAGATGGTAGATGCTCTGCAGAGAGGGCAGCGGGGTCCTGGTGATCTTCTCCACAGTTGTTATCACTCTCTGCAGGCGTTTGCGGTCCGTAGCAGTAGTGCTGCCGTACCATGCAGCTGGTCAGTGTGCTCTCCACAGTGCAGCTGTACAACCTGCTGAGGATCTTGGCCGACATACCAAATTTCCTCGGCCTCCTCAGGAAATACAGCCACTGCTGCGCCTTCTTGACCAGCTGTGTGGTGTTCAGTGTCCAGGTGAGATCCTCAGAGATGTAGACGCCCAGGTACCTAAAGCTGCTCACCCTCTCCACTTCAAGGCCCCGGATAAACAGCGGCTGGTGAGGCCTCCTCTTCTTCCTCGTGTCCACTATCATCTCCTTTATCTTATCAGTGTTGAGGGTGAGGTTGTTGTCCTCACACCATGACACCAGACCGGCCATCTCTCTCCTATAAGCTGCTTTGTCCCCTCCAGTGATGCGACCGATCGCTGGAGTGTCATCCGCGAACTTCAGTATGGTGTTGTCTTTGTTGGAGGCGACACAGTCGTGGGTGTACAGGGTGTAGCGGATGGGACTGAGGACGCATCCCTGTGGGACGCCAGTGTTTGTAATAATGCTGGCTGAAGTCCTGTTGTCAATCCCGACAGACTGGAGCCTGCCAGTCAAAAAGTCCTGTAGCCAGTCACAGAGGGTGGGGTGCAGGCCGAGTGTAGACAGCTTGTGAGAAACATGTAACAAACATGCATCTGTGGGTTGAGCATCAGAGTCGGGGCACATTGAGAAGACTCTTGCCTGGTGTTGTTTACTGGATGACTGAAGAAGCAACAGTTTGACTTAATGAGCAGGAACCTCAGCAGCATGTGGAAGAACCACAGCTGTCCTCTGTTGCACTACCCAAAGTCCTCTCCTTTGGGTGGCGCTGTCACTTGGTGTTCATGCTCTCTGCGGTAGAGCATCACTTCCTGTTCCTGTTCCACCACACAGTGGTGTTTTTGAGTAGCTTATCTGCTTAGCAATTTAATTAAAAACTTTTAGATAACTTCTCATAGTATAATCTTCACGTGCTTTATCCGAAGCACACTCTCTGCCAAGCTCTAAGTTTGTGCAGCTTCCCCGCTTGAAAGGGATTGATGCATCTACCACAGGTGTTTCACTGGATTTCACTCAATGACCAGGCGGATCTTTTGTTTTTCTTTTAATCTTCTTTTCGGCCGTAGTCAGCCATAGGTGAAAAACCTTTTAAATACAAACCAAAAAACCAAAATACAAATTACGTTTGTTATCACACCTCTGTGAATATTAACCAAACCAAACCTTTTTTAACACATCAATAGCAGTGCATAAGCTTTGCAGCACAATATTTACTTGAGTATTTTTAAATGCTCAAATTATGTAATTCACTCTAACGATTGTACATACTGCTTTCTATAAAAGTGCAAAATCAAATGACCAATCTGCATTAGAACTTAAACAGTAAACAATAGTATTCATGACCAGCTTCTCTTGCACTTAACCATATGCAAGCATTAACAGTCTTCCATATGCAGACCGACGATAAACAATGGTGCCGCTCGTAAACAGGCGACCAACCTACGGCACAATGCTAATGCTATGTAAGCTAGTGGCAGCCGCGATTCTTTAGCAACCCGCTTCAATCAGTCTTTGAACTTAGCCAGGAACCATTTCCTTACCGGCTGCCTCCCTGGATTTATAGATACATCAGCTCCACACAATATCACTGCCGGTGACAACTTATTGGTCTCAATATGCGTACTCGTGTGTACTTGCGTTCTCGTGTACTCATGATACGTCATCATTCGGAGACCAAGTACTGTTCCAATTCGAAGTACGCATCAAGCCGAGAACGCGAAAAAATCCCGGATGTGTTCTCGCTCCGCCTGTTTTATCGAGCATGCATCGGTGGTGACTTGTGTGGAGTGGTACAGCTAAGTATCCCAGAATGCATTCCGTCCAAAACTCAAACGCGGCAATGGTGGAGGAGCGCGGCTAAAAACTTTTAAATATTTCTGGGTCACAAAATAAATTTAGATATTTTCAGGCAAGAATGTAGCTGTGTAAGCTTCAAATATCTGCTCGGTTTATCAAGATATCACATATTTCTAAACGTGCAGACGTCTGTTAACCACCAGCCTGATAGCAAAGCGGGAGGTCAAGGATTACTAGAGCCCGGCGAGAGCAGCGGACTCCCGCACATCGTTTTCAACAATGTGCTCCCCGGGCGCCCAATGGCTGCCCACTGCTTCACTGAGTGAATGGGTTAAATGCAGAGAGGAATTTCCCCACGGGTATCAATAAAGTACACGTTCTTAGTAGGGGTGCAACGATATTCGTATCGATATTGAACCGTTCGATACAGTGCTTTCGGTTCGGTACGCATATGTATCGAACAATACAA
>NW_005187667.1:51737-53583 GCF_000239375.1 Pundamilia nyererei | reverse complement strand
GTGACACCAAAGTATCGAACCGAACCGAACCGTGAATTTTGTGTATCGTTGCACCCCTAGTTCTTAGATAACATCGAAATGTTAATGTTTGGTTTATTTCAGTGTTTTATTTGTTCCTGAGTAAATTGGTTTGGCTGAGATATTTTTCAATTCAGGAGGAAACATTTTCAAACTAAACCTATCAGCATGTTAATACGTGGAGATTCTGAAGGCTGCTTCAAAATGATCAGATTATATTTCAAATATTTGTTCAGTTCTCTTCCAAACCCCAGCAGCTGTCTATTGTAATTTTTGAGTGTCCACTAAAATAAAAATAAAAGCATTCTAAAATCTCACCTGTTTCGCTGTGATTAAAGTTAAGCTTCATAACATATTACTCACAGTTAAATTAAGAGGGGACGGCAGTAAAAACTCCGGACCTGTGACATCATCAAATACGCTGGTGTTCCAATTGTACAAATCGCGAGTCCGTGCTCGCCGAGAACGCGAGTATGGAGTTGCGTACATAGGATTGAGAAAGGGCCATTGAAAGAATTATGCTGGGTTAGTGACAATTTCCTGTTGTTCCCTAGTTCGCCTTCTTTTTCTTCCCGGACAGAAAAACAGACACAACATTAGTTCCACCCAGCTTGCCCTCCAGCCTGTCACTTTTACTTCTTTGTCTCAGGACTCTCCACCTCCTAAACTCGGTTTGACTTGACACTCTCCGTGTACTCACTACCTAATTTATAGCCAAAGTATTCACTCACTGTGTCTTTACTGTTTCTCTATCTTAGCTTTGCCGACTCGCTAGCAGCATGGCCTCTTCACCTGTCCCTCCTGCACTTTCCTGCTCATTGTGTCAGATGTTTAGTTACTCCTCGGCCTCCTTTAGCAGTAATGATACTTGTAACAAATGTTGCAAATGGAGGCCAGGAGGGTAGCTGGGGAAAGAGGGCGGCTGGGTGACGGTGAGGAGGAAGCATAGTCTTAAACAGAAGCCCCAGGTACACCACCAACCTGTTCATGTGTCTAGCTGGTTTTCCCCACTCGGTGACACACCCACCGGGGATCAAACTCTGGTAATTGGCGATTCTGTTCTCAGACATGTGTCCTGCTGCAACAACAGCACTACCACAGTTTCCCCAGAAACTGCACTGTCTACTGATCATCATCATCAGTATTATAATTATCATTATCATTGTTATTCAGGTAATGCTCACCTTCTGGGACATGTGTGTGTCAAACATGGAGACAGGATGGGTTTGTTTCATTGGCATTAGAAAGATCTGTTTCACACCTGTGCAGGTTGGATCTTTGTGCTCTGTGTTAGCATCCTCCTGATGCATCACTCAAGAACTTAAGACAGGACGGCCTGAATTGATGGTGCCTGTTCCAGATGTTAGGAGTTAGGGCTGGGCGATATGGCCTAAAATCCATATCGCAATATAATTTGAAGCACGTGCGGTAACGATATATATCACGATATGTTCTTTTCTTCTGTATAACGTATTTTCCACACTTAAAATCCTTTAATTTTCTCAAATCGAGTGGCTGCCTCATGTATGAATTCTGGTTGTGCTTACTGACCTCGAACCGATTTTGGCTGCAGAAATCTGTTAAAAATGTTTTAGTACAACTTTGGTAAGCCGCGCTGCTTGATGGATTGTCAGAGCATTACGGCGGATGTGGTGAGGAGCTTCGCGGAGTAATCTGGGTCCAAAACTCCGTCCACTTCAGGTCCCAAAGTCAAACGAATACTGAGAATTAAAACGGTCTAAATTCTTTCATCTTTAATTAAATCATCAGCGTTGCTGCTTTAGCAGGTGTAACAATTAAGTTTAACATCCAGGCATCCATGAAAACA
>NW_005187667.1:49194-50964 GCF_000239375.1 Pundamilia nyererei | reverse complement strand
CGAGAGAATTCAACATTAATGAATCAATGGTACAGAAGTGGAGGAAGCGCAGTTTTTGGCTTTCCCCATATTTCAACAGTGCTTCATCTCTTTGCTGTGACTGTCGCAATTTGTAGATGATAATGGTTTTAGCCGCTGCGATGCTTTTCACCAAAACAGGCGCAGCTTGATGACATCATCAACATGCGCTATCGCGGTATAGTCAAAATCTCTATCGTTGGCCAAATTTATATCGTTTCTATCGTATATCGTTTATATCGCCCACCCCTATTAGGAGTGTTGATTCAAAGGTCAACAGAAACTGTGTGTAACTGACAACTCCAACACACAATGTGTACAAGAAACAAGACAAAAATATAAAAGATGTAAAATTTCAAGCTGCCTGGAACTCACAAACTGAACAATTAGAGAGAAAAAATACTGAAAAGACACAAACTACAGGAAAAATAAATAAAAACAAGGACCAATGTCACAGTTTGTAAGCTCTACGATGCATTATCAGGACACAAACCTGAACCCTCAAACACACACACACACACACACACACACACTTTGTTCTTCGCAGTTCTTTGGTTTGCTGTTTTCAGAAGTAACTGCACTGGTCTCACTGGGTTAAACTGGGTTCACTGTGTGTGCACATAAAGGATCTCTTGTCCCAGTTTAATTAAGTGTAGAAAGCCCAAACACACACACACAATTTAATTTACTGTGTGTGGGCGGGTTCTATCAGAGCTGTCAATCAAACCCTGACCCCTGTGCTGTGAAATACAACAACAGGTAATCAAGTGACTCTTGATGTGTGTGATTAGTAGTTTTAATATTTTAGTTCCTGGTGTTTGTTTCCTGTCAGTAACATTGGTTCCGCCCCTCTGTCTGAGCCACACGGTGCTTCTCTGAAAGTCTTCCCCGGGGACGATGAACGGCCTCCAGCAAAGTCGACATCAAACAGATTCATTCATGAAGCTAAAACACGACATTAACCTGGAATACTGAAAGTGAGAGAAAGATAGGCCAGCGCTCATTAATTATTCACAGTTGTTATTTAAGGTGGAATCTATTAAGGCGGTCGGCAGCCTTCTTTAAAGGAACGTCCTGCTGTGTTTCTAATGTCTTCACCTCTCTCAGCTCTCGTCCAGGTCGGCCTCCTAAGAGAATGCTGGGCGTGGCCTCCATGACTGAAGGCTCCAGGCTCCTCTCACCACACAGTCTGCTAAGCCCCACCCTGCTGTCTCAGACAGGTGAGTGAGACAAACTGTTACACAGAGCAGATGAATCAGCAGGTGGTAACGTGGCTTCATCTGCTCTGAGTTTTTTACTGTAAAAACATTCTGATTACTGAAATCAAAATGTGATGAAGCTACTACAGCGACGCCTGGAACGCCCACAGAGGGCGCCATCTTTACTGAGGGCAGCAACAGCAGTGTTTGGCTGAGCTCAGAATCATGAACACCGGAGACGAGACCACAGGATCTCAGCCTGGGACTGTTTCATGAAGCAGGACTGAGCCTGCTGTTGCATATCCAGCTGAAACAGGTGTTACAGGCGTTACGCAATTCATGTTTTTCTGTGTGGAAGCTTCAGGTTTATTGTTCCACACAGCTGATGGACACTGTGGCCCAAAATGTGACTCTCCAAACTCCGAGTCCTGAGCCGCGTCCGGCTGACGGCTTCACACGTTCATTTTTTATCATTTTTAGCTACAAATGTTTGGAGACAGTCAAAGAGGCTGAAGCGGTCTGAGCATGTGCAGAGGAGGGAGGGTGGAGCTGC
>NW_005187667.1:42527-48486 GCF_000239375.1 Pundamilia nyererei | reverse complement strand
TGAAGCTAAGCTAATTCTAGCTGTAATCTCTGTTCTGTCGATGCGTCTGAAACATCGTCGCTGTGTCTTTATTACCTGTTACTCACCAGGAGCCACTGCAGCCTGTGAGGCAGCGCTCGGGGTCAGATCCACATTGTTAGAGCCAATCTATAGAGAAATATTTTTGATACTGTTTCAGTTATTATGTTACATGTTTGATTTTGTATGATATGTTGTTAGAGAATAAATGCTGCGCGTTTAATTTGTGTCGGGCAAGAAAATATTACAGTGCATGTGTGGTAGCAGGTTAGAGTGAGCCAGGACAGCAATGGAAATGTGCGCTGTAGCAGCAAATAGTTTTTTGACCGTGACATCTTTTGTTTGTATGTACGAGTCAGAAATAAATCTGAACAGCTCACATTAAGAGGTGGAAGAATTATTTTTTCGAAGCTTGGGACAGAAATTCGCCACTACACACATCATTGAACCTTTTATTACCTAAACACTTGTTACAGGAGGAGGTGGGCTGATGTGGCGACCAGAAGGTTGTGAGGAAATGTTTTTATTGTCATAGGCTTTGATTTGACTCTTTGGTTTCTCATTTCTCCACAAAATAGATGTGTGTCAGCGTTCCTGAGGACAGTCATGTGGGACGTGTAAACCACTGCAGGAACAGCCACGGATCAAATCAGCCACTCGGCACCTTTTATTAGTTCAGAGCAGCAGACTCTGTCAGCCAATCAGTCTCCATCAGCACGGCTCTGCAGCTGTGAAACAGCTGCTTCATCTTCCTCCTCCTCACTGACAGGATTACTTCTAACAGCTCTGTGATTGGCCAGTTCTGATGAACTGATGGAGGCTGTTTCGATTTCCTCCTCAAACTCTGCACACGCACATCAGCTGATGAAATCTGGACCGCTGTTTGAAGCCCTCTGAGCTCTGCACTGAAAATCAGTGTGTGCCTTTCCCGTGTGTGTGTGGAACAGGAAGTTGAAGCATGCGGCTGCTCTCGGGATAAACAGATGAATAAAATCAAAGTCGTGTCACTTTGATGAATTCATCCTGTTTGTCGTCTACATCGTGTGCAGTGAAGGAGGAACAGCTGTTTCCTGTTGCTCAGCAACCGCACGGTCTGTCTGCAGGACGCAGTGTGTGTGTGTGTGTGTGTGTGTGTGTGTGTGTGTGTGTGTGTGTGTGTGTGTGTGTGTTTTCATTAAGCTGTCAGTTGTGTCCGCAGTGACAGAGGTGAAAGGTTCGGTATGTGCTCCGTCCTGTCATCACCATCTTCAGTGATGTTTTCAGCGGGAGAAACGTCTCATCATCATCAGGTGACTTCTTCAGTGTCAGCTGACATGAGTACCAGCCCAGTGGACACTCTTTCAATGATGAGGATGTAACATCCTGGACAGGGAGGAACGCTGGTTTGAGGGCGGAGTCAAGGAGGCCATTTACGTGAAAAGGGAAAGACCATCTCTGAATGGAGGAGGGGCCTAAGGGTGCATCTGTCACCATCTTACAATGCTGTGATTGCAGCCATTCCCCAACTCTCTGTGAATGGGACTCATGGTTTTTGATCAATGGTCATGAGAATTTGCGTATTAATGATCATAAACTGACCTACCAGCACATTGTGACCTAACCCTAACCCTGCTGGTTTCAGTCATTATGCAAATGTCCTGTTTATAAGGTTGATACCTGCAGTCAGCTGAGACTGAAGACGTCACCTGATGATGATGATGATGAAACGTTTCTCCCACTGAAAACATCCAGATGAACAGAATCAACTTTCAGGATTTCCTTTCCTGGATGACTGAGCGTGCATGAACACATTTAAGAAATGAAACATTTCACAGTCACAGGTTGTCAGACTGTCACTTCCTGCACCAGCATCTCCTTCCTGCTGAATGTTCTTCCACAATAAGAGCAGGTGTTTTATTTCAATACTGAATGACTGAATGTAGTGTGAAGCGCTTTGGGGTCCTTAGGGACTAGAAAAGCGCTATACAAATGCAGGCCATTTATCAATACTGAGAGAACAGGAGAACTCAAGGTCAGTTTGCTGCTGTGATGAGACTTCACACACGAGGTCACCATGCTAACAGTTTCCCCTTACTTCCAGTCTTTGTGCTAAGCTAGGCTAATCACCCATCACTGTCACTCTCACAGAATCTGCTGCATAACAAAAGGATCAAACTTTCTTTGTGTTTTTGTTCATTTAACAAGCCACAGGGAGACCGACCACTCGTTAGCATCGAATTAATTGGTGCAGCTAATTAACTGGGCCAAGTGGCTGCAGGGAGAAATAGATGGTCGAGAGACACCAGCAGTCACTGGAGACTTTCAGGCTGCCAGGGTTGTTAATTATTGATCAGTCAGCAACTTCCTGAAAACAGTTACCTTCATCACCTCCTCCTCCTCCTCTCTAGGAAGAAAAAAGCTTTCATGACCAACAAAGACGATTCAGTCTCGCTCTGATTTCTGAAGGACTAAACGGATTCTTCACATCATCATCATCATCATCATCTCCAAACATCTCATCAAACATTTACAGCAGAAACAATCCAAACCCTTCTTATGTGAGTGCAGCGGCGCCCCCTTCAGGACACACTCTGCCATCACTCTTTGTTCTCCTGTCTGCAGGGCTGACAGCGGCGGCAGCGATGGCCGAGATTCTGAGGCTCCAGAAGATGCGGATGATGATGCGTTTCCATGGCAGCAGTGATCAGCAGCGACCTTACAGCAGACCTGAGTCGGAGAACGAGGACACGGGTTCGATTCCATCAGTTTATTCCAATCTGACACTATAGCAAATCAAAGGACGGCACCAAAGTCTAAACCTTTGTTCCCTCAGCAGGGGGCAGTGAAGGATCCTGGGAAAAGGAGCAGCAGCTCCTCTCTCATCCCCCCTCAGTTGTAGCGCCTCCTGCTGGTTCGGCATCCCTACATTTCAACACTTTGCAGCAGCAGAGCTCGCTGTTAGCCAACCGTGAGTCACCGCTCTCTTCTCATTGGACGCCTGATCATTGTTAGCTTAGCGTCACAGCACATAACTTATCTGTGTCCGCCCTCCTCAGGCCTGTCAGACCTTCCATTTATAGTTATGCCACATCCCATCCTCCCTGTGGGCTTGCCTCCTGCCAATGTTGCTATGGCGATGAATCACATGAGTCAGCTCAGTGATTTAGCAAACATGGCCGTTGTGTCACAGGTCCACACAGAAGAGAGCAAGGTAAAAGCTAGCAGCAGCAAAAGTACCAGAGCTAATGCCAAAAGAGCCAATGCTAAAGGAACTAATGCTAGCAGTGTTAATATTACCAGCACTAATGCTAAGTGTGTGTTCAGGAGTCTCCTCTAGGTAGCCCCTCCCCCACTTCCAGCGATGATGAGCTCCACCCACAGGAACCAACCAGCCAATCGCCTTCTAGGGCATCTTCATCATCGTCATCATCACCCCTTCCACCAGCACACACACCAGAGCTGGGTAACCACTCACAGTAGACATACTTATGTGAACTATGACAGCTTTGCTCTTTGTCGCCTCAAAGTCCCCGTAATGTGTTTGTAACAGTATGTCCCCACAATACTTCTAAACAAGAACACACACGCACACAGTCACTGATCTGCATGTTTTCATGTGTTCACACTACAGATGGGGAGCCAGGAAACATCAAACAGGCTTTGAAAGAAAAAGGTGTGTGTGTGTGTGTGTGTGTGTGTGTGTGTGTGTGTGTGTAACAGTAACGGGTCCTGAGGTGCTTGGATACGGACTCCAGCCCAACTGATATTTACGTCTCTGAGTCTGTGGCCCTGGTTCAGCTTCATCCTCGGCTCGTCCATCAGACACAGTTTAAAGGACGACTGCATGTGTAACTCAGAGCAGGATAACATGCAGATAATGGGCCTGACTTTAGCTTCAGCTCGTGAGATCGCTCTCTGCTGTTGGTATCAGCAGTGACCGAGCTAATGTAAGACATGACAGTGTAGCGCCAGTGATGGTTCTACTGTGGAGATCGTGTACGACAGCAGCGAGAACAGATGATGACGTAGAACATTAAAGTACAATAAAGTCCAGATGTATTTATTTTTGTTTAAGCTGCTTTTCTCCTACCTGCAGAGGACAGCCTGCTGCCCCTCCCCCTCATCAAACCAACCTATGAGAAGCTGGCACTCACCTCCCAGTCATTGTCAATCAAACACACAAACCCCACCTTTGCTCCGTTCCTATTGGCTGAGGGTCTGTCATCGATGGAGACGCTGCTGACCAACATACAGGTGACAGACCGAGATGATGGATGTTAAATATTCATGCAGAGACATCAATGTAGTGTTAAGTTTTCCCTTAAATAAAGCCTGCAGACGAGCGGTGAGCAGTAGCTAACATTCTTTAATCAAACACAAAGAACAGAAAACCCAAGCTTGGTGGAGCCTGCATGACCGCGGGGCAGGTCAGCAGAGTCTCCCTGAGCCTATCATGGCTCTCAGTTAAATGCCTTCTGCAGGAACAAAAGGCAGTGCACAGCTGTTTCACACCTTAAGGTTCACACTCCCTCGCTGCCTCCCAGAGTCCTCGAAGACACAAAAGGTTAAGGTTAGGTTAAGGTTCTTTATTTGTCACATGCATAGTTATACAAGTATAACACACAGTGAAATGTAGCCTGACACGCTCCTCGACATGTGCAAAAGAATTGGGGGGGGAGACTCTTCCTGTGGAGTTGTCTGCTTCCCCCAACTTCCTTACTAGACCCCGACCATTTGTCTTAACGTATGAGTGTCAGACAGTTAAAATCCAGTGGCACCAAGGCATCATACAATAAAATAATGTGATTAATACGTAAGTAAAAGAAATTCCTATACAGTCAAGACATCAATTCAGCTCATGAGGAGGAATGTTGGCCATGAAATCAAAAAGCTGAGACTGGAATATTTCAAATTGAGCAAATGTGAAATCAATACAAGGTTACATGACGAGGATGTGGGAACTCGGGAATCTGAGACATGTTAATGTGCAGAATTTAAAATACTGTGAGGGAACATCAGAGATGCAGAGACGAAAAGTACCTGAGAACATCAGGGACTTACCTGTGTGTGTTTCTCAGGGTCTCCTGAAGGTGGCGGTGGAGAGCGCTCGCTCTCAGGACAAACAGAGCCAGCAGGAGAGGAAAGAGTTAAAACTGGAGCTGGAGAGAGAGAGGGACGCCCGACAGACTCTGCAGAGACAGCTGAGCTCCGAGCTGCACACCAGAGGTGAGAAAGGTGTAACAGGTCAGAGGTCAAGTGAGCTCTAATGGACTAGAGGTGAGACAGGTGAGAACTGTTCACACTACCTGTCCTCTTCGTCTCATCTTCCTCATCAGTGTCGATCCAGCGGAGGCTGAAGAAGGAGAAGAAGGCAAAGAGGAAGCTGCAGGAGGTGCTGGAGTCGAGGAGGAGAGAGCAGGTGGAGCGAGCGCTCAAACACTCGGACGGCCTCACAGGTGAACAAGCAGCAGAGCACAGGAGCTGTATCTAACCTGTGATTGGCTGAGCTGTATCTAACCTGTGATTGGCTGAGGTGTATCTAACCTGTGATTGGCTGAGGTGTATCTAACCTGTGATTGGCTGAGGTGTGTCTAACCTGTGATTGGCTGAGCTGTGTCTAACCTGTGATTGGCTGAGGTGTATCTAACCTGTGATTGGCTGAGGTGTATTTAACCTGTGATTGGCTGAGCTGTGTCTAACCTGTGATTGGCTGAGCTGTGTCTAACCTGTGATGATTGGCTGAGCTGTGTCTAACCTGTGATGATTGGCTGGGCTGTGTCTAACCTGTGATTGGCTGAGCTGTATCTAACCTGTGATGATTGGCTGAGCTGTATCTAACCTGTGATGATTGGCTGAGCTGTGTCTAACCTGTGATGATTGGCTGAGCTGTGTCTAACCTGTGATGATTGGCTGAGCTGTGTCTAACCTGTGATGATTGGCTGGGCTGTGTCTAACCTGTGAT
>NW_005187667.1:38362-41803 GCF_000239375.1 Pundamilia nyererei | reverse complement strand
TCTAACCTGTGATTGGCTGAGCTGTATCTAACCTGTGATTGGCTGAGCTGTATCTAACCTGTGATTGGCGACGCAACGAAGGCTGTCCAACTTCGTGGACTCCTCCGAATGCAGCTGACAAATGTGTCCTCCTTTTACCTGAATTTGAAGGATGGGTTGGGTGTGTCCTTCGTGGCCCACCATATCCCAGAATTCATAGCGCGGCCCAGCCAATTCCAGTTTTCAACAATGGCGGCAGCTGCTTAGTTTTAATTGATTCCGTAAAGGACTCGATGTTACTCTTCCTGATGATGCTTTAGATGGAGAGACTTTTGAGGGATGGCATAACAGAAACTTTGCCAGCAGCACACACAACTTTCAGTCTTTTACCCAGGCTAATCTGCCATTTTCCCTCCTTGGTTAGGTTTAGGGATTAGAGATCTTATCTGGATGATCATTTTAAAATGTGGGACACATCAGTAGTGGATCTTGGATTCATCGGGTGTTTCAGCCATTATCACTAGAATCCCTCATCCAAGGAGGCCCTGCCAGGGTTGATCAGGCCCTGGAGTGTCACTGGTTTATGTTAAATTGTTATATCTCTTCTTCTTTCTTCTGTTTAGTTTCCTACAGTTTATTTTCTATCTATTCACTGCAACTGAGAAATAATACTTACCTCTTTAGCATTTATGGAGCCTCACTTCTTCAAAGAGACAGAAAAGGTGACAGAGAGAAGTAAGACAAGTAAGTAAGATAAGATAGGAGAGAGCAGAGAGGAGAGCCGGAAGGGGGGCGCCCGATCTGGCTTCCCACACCTCCCCGCTGGATCGGGCTGTGCGCTCTACCTCCCCACTGCCTCCCAGAAAAGGGAAGAAGAGCAGAGGGGAGAAGAGCGGAATATTTTTCATTCTTCTTTTTAGTTTCAGTACCATGAGGTTAACTGCGCAGTCCCCAGGAGGCGCTGAGACAGCTGTAGCAGTCAACCAGCAAAACTTCTAATGTTATATTTTTCCCTTTGACGCCCCCTGCTGAGGCAGGCCCACCACGATCAATCCTTGGCATGTGTATCGCGGTTAGCTGACTGCCTTAGCTGCCCAAGTGATGTCAGCCCTTTTTAGCCATAGCCAGTGACTGGTCCTCTCAGCAATTCAATTCAGTTCAATTTTATTTATATAGCGCCAAATCACAACAAAAGTCACCTCAAGGCGCTTCATAGATACAGAGAAAAACCCAACAATCATATGACCCACTATGAACAAGCACTTTGACGACAGTGGGAAGGAAAAACTCCCTTTTAACAGGAAGAAACCTCCAGCAGAACCAGGCTCAAGGAGGGGCGGGGCCATCTGCTGTGATTGGTTGGGGTGAGAGAAGGAAGACAGGATAAAGACATGCTGTGGAAGAGAGACAGAGGTTAATAACAGATATGATTCAATGCAGAGAGGTCTGTTAACACATAGTGAGTGAATCAGAAACACCCAGTGCATCATGGGAATCCCCGGCAGCCTACATCTATTGCAGCATAACTAAGGGAGGATTCAGGGTCACCTGGTCCAGCCCTAACTATATGCTTTAGCAAAAAGGAAAGTTTGAAGCCTAATCTTGAAAGTAGAGATAGTGTCTGTCTCCTGAATCCAAACTGGAAGCTGGTTCCACAGAAGAGGGGCCTGAAAACTGAAGGCTCTGCCTCCCATTCTACTTTTAAATACTCTAGGAACAACAAGTAGGCCTGCAGAGCGAGAGCCAAGTGCTCTAATAGGGTGATATGGTACTACAAGGTCATTAAGATAAGATGGGGCCTGATTATTTAAGACCTTGTATGTGAGGAGCAGGATTTTGAATTCTGGATTTAACAGGAAGCCAAAACAGGAGAAATCTGCTCTCTCTTTCTAGTCCCTGTCAGGACTCTTGCTGCAGCATTTTGGATCAGCTGAAGGCTTTTCAGGGAGTTTTTAGGACTTCCTGATAATAATGAATTACAGTAGTCCAGCCTGGAAGTAATAAATGCATGAACTAGTTTTTCAGCGTCACTCTGAGACAGGATATTTCTAACTTTAGAGATGTTGCACAAATGGAAGAAAGCAGTCTTACATATTTGTTTAATATGTGCATTGAAGGACAGCAGTGTTAGCTAGCTCTCTTATAGCCTGCCGTTGTGCCTGTCCTCTGCAACAAAGCCCCTGCACCCCACTTCCACCTGGCGCACCTTGATCTTCCAGCGTCTGTCCTCTGCCTCAGCTGCCAAGTTGGCATACTGCAGCTTCTTACGCTCAAACGCTTCCACAGTTGCTTCCTCCCATGGTACCGTCAGCTCAATGACATATGCAAGTTAGACCAAAGGACGAGGTCTGGTCGCAGAGTAGTTGTTACGATCTCTGTGGGAAAAGTTTGCCAATTATCCAAGTCCACTTGCATCTGCAATCCCTGGCAACCTTCAGCGGGCCCAGGTCCGGGGTTGAGGGGCTCGTCCTCGGCTTGTCCCATTCCCGGACAAATGTTGATGAAAACTGACGCTCCTCTTGGTTTGTGAAAGGTTGAGCGTTGATGGATTTCCTTTTGCGCTCTCAGCCAGACACCAGAGGACCTGGTTGTGTCTCCATGTGTGTCTGCCCTGAGTACGGCTTACTCTTATTACTTTTTCTGGGTCACAAAATAAACTTTTAACATATTTCCAGGCGAGAATGTAGCTGTGTAAACTTCAAATATCTGCTCGGTTTATCAAGACGTCCAACGTTTTCGGAGACGTCTGTTACCCACCAGCTCGACAGCGAGCCGGGAGGTCGCGGGTCACTGAAGCCGAGAACAGCACAACTCCCGGCACATCACTTTCAGATCACCGCGGACTTTCACTACTCAGGTTAAACATGATATATAAAACACTTAGACAACCTAAAACGTTATTGTTGGGCTTTTTGTTTTATTTGCTCGTGAGTAAATCGGTTTGGCTGAGATCAGTGTTATTAGATTAGGTTAGATTAGATTAAACTTTGTTAATCCCGCAGGTGGTTTTCACACAGCTGAATAAACGTCAAACAGAAAACTGATTAAACAGATGGTCGAGTTTACTCCAGTGTCCTGTTACATTTTAGACAGCAAGGAGCAGACGGACGAGTTTATTAAACTCCACCGAGACAGCGCTGACGTAGATCTGAAGGCGACACCGTCCAGTTTCAGAGCTGTTTACTTCCGGTCTTCTCGGTCTTCAAAGGAACCCGCCCACGTAGACCGCGAAGGCGGATGCAGCCCAAGAATTTGGACACCCCTCTTGACTTCATGTCCTTTTTTTGTTTTTGTTTTTTTTTTGCCTGTCCCGTTTGGCTCTTTTGCATCAGAATTGTTGTCTAAAGGCAAAGAAAGATGCCCAACAGATTTACTTTACCAAATTGACCATCCCAGCCTTGCCGTAATGGTCTGTTTGATTCACCTTTTATTGTTTATTTTATTTTTTATTTTCACTTGCTG
>NW_005187667.1:30362-37484 GCF_000239375.1 Pundamilia nyererei | reverse complement strand
GAGATGTCCCCAGAGAGGTGGCGCCTGACACCCAACCTGACATATAGACACAGACATACAGGCACACACAGACACAAACATCCATCCCCACCCTCATGCTCTCATATGCACTTACTCCATGTCTTCATGTCCTTGACTTCCTGTTGGTTTTCAGATGCTGTGACTCCGGAAAGCGAGCTGGAGAACACCCATCAGGAGAACGCTGCAGCTCACGGTAACGAAGCGCGTCACAGACGCCGCGCCAGCTTCCTCCACACAGACGCCATAATAACACAGCTCAGAGACAGGACGACACTCGGTACTGCAGTACATGCAGTGCTGAGTGTGTTAGTGACCACAGGTGTATCAGCAGAGCGTCACACTCGTCGCTTCCTCATCTCTGAAATATTTGAATGTTGGAGTTTTTCTCCCTCTGCTGTTTAAACTCAGCTGTTGGTGTTTTAGACTCTGTGACAGAAACAGACGAAGGTTTACAAGCTTCAGTGCGTTTAGGTCAGTTAGGCTGAAGCCGTGATCAGACCACTGCAGACGCTGATGCTCGTGCCTGCAGCTCTGACCTCACCTGGTCAGTGTAAACAGGAAGTGTCACACCGAAGCTGTCTGACACTTCCTGTTTTTTCTTCTTCTCTGTTTTTTGCAGAGCACCGAGTGTTCACCAAACCCCCGCTGCTCTTCTGAGACGCTCGCTGTGACAGAGGAGGAGAAAACGACTCCCATCAGCCAGCTGTCTGCTAATGGACAGAGCACAGAGGACACTGTGAAAGGGGCGGGGTTTCAGTGTGATGTCAATAGGTGAAATGTGACCTCACGAGGAAGCTCTGCCCCACCGGATCTGCTCCTGTGACTAATGTGAAAGTGGGTGTGAACTGTTACCCGAAGGGGGCGGAGTCACAGCTGGACGTGTTTGATGTTTAGAAAACTGCATTTGACGGTGACACAGGTGCGCTCCGGTCTTAACGAGCTTAACGAGGCGGCCGTCCCACAATGCTCTGATTTACTCGACTGTATTTTGTTTACTGTCGTTTGTTTTTGTTTTTTATTAGTAAAAAAACGAGAATGAATCAGTGACGAGTTGAGTTCAGAGCCAGGAACTCTGCTTTTGTCTCACTGCAGGAAGCTTCTTCTCTTGGCTCTTGACGGAGGCCGTCGCACTTTCTCCTTCTCCCTCTCTCTTATCTTTCCTGTTTGGCTTCTCGTTTGTATAGTCTCGCTTATTCTCTAACGCTCAGAGAGTCTCCCAGACTTGTTCTCTGAAAACCTAAAGAAGAATTATGGATTTGATCAACTGGTCCCTTAATGAAACTCCTGGGCTTGAGAAAGACGTTTGCTGCCGGACACTCGATGGTCGGTTGCATCGTGTGTCTGGCAGCAATCTACCAGTTCGGAACCACGATAACAGAGTTCAGGCTGATTGGAGCCGGCTCGGTTTATCGAAGAACAAGAAGCGGCTACAAAATCCCACAAGGCTGTCCGACATGATAGACGATGGGCAGGGCTGTGAGTAAGACTGTGTTTATTGAACGCAATATGGATACGATCGTGGAGAAGAACAACGGGAATTGAGAGACTTGGTGACCTGTGACGGACATCAGACCAACTAACACTAACCAAAACAGCTACCATCTCCATCTCATGCGCCAGCTGGGTGCTCAAGGCAGCAGCTGACGGGAATAACAAAACTCTCCGTTAGATAACAAAACTGTGTTGTGAGGATGATGAAGGAACACACTCAAACAGCTCGCTGACCTGTGAACCAGTAACATGGTTAAACTAACTCTTATAGTGACCTTTGACCCTTGATTACCTCAGCTGCTGAAGATGACCCGTGTTTCTTGTTTTCCTGTTACACACAAACGACGCTGCTTTTACAAACTCAGCATTTCCTGTTTGTTTCAAAGTAAAGGACTGCCATTCCAATTGAATAAAAGCCTTTAACCCTTTAAAGCCGGTCGGAGCGGGCACGCTCTGTTTTGCGCAACTATTTTTAAATCCCGGTAGCTCTGCAACCACTAAGCTAGCGCAATAATTTGTTTTGCATATGAAACCGGAGGAGTTGTACTTACATCTTATGCCATCAGCTTGTTCTAGGTCACAGTTTCCTTCCACATATAGCTTTGCAAAAACTGCATCAAAGCGCTTGCAGGAACAAAAACATAATATTCCAGAAACACGCTTTGCCGATCCAATCAGCTGTTTGTAACACTTCCTATGTCTTTCGCATGTCCTCCATGACCTGCCCGAAACCGGAAGTGACGTAATTTTGCGGAAATGTAGTTTTTTACGATCAGGGCCTCATGAGCCTATACTGGTGTTTTTAAAAGTTATCTTTGACTTTATGACTTTCTGTGTCGTTTCTGGGATGCTTAGGACTCATATTGCACTGCTGGAAATAGTTTATTTTGATGCATATGCTGCTTTTTTTGCAAATTTGCATTATGATATTTATATTTGTTTTTCCTGCAGTGTATAAAAATTGGTATATTTGAAAAATAAAACTATGAAGACACTTAAAATAAATTT
Source organism: Pundamilia nyererei (assembly GCF_000239375.1). NCBI lineage: Eukaryota > Metazoa > Chordata > Actinopteri > Cichliformes > Cichlidae > Pundamilia > Pundamilia nyererei. The sequence goes on along the minus strand of NW_005187667.1, from coordinate 34,964 downwards.
CCTGTTGTTGTAAACCTTTTTTTGCAACTTCTTTGTATTTACAGTTTTGAGGGATGAGCCTCTTAAATGTCCCTAACTAGAAATATGTGTAAAAAAACAAAAATGATTTTCAATTTTTTTGTAGTTTATTGCACTTTGTTGCAATTTATGTAATTACTATGCACTTAATGCAGACATATTATTAACATTTGGGCTATAATGGTTGTATTGATGTATATCAACTTGAAATGCTCCCAAAAATGGCTCCACAGCATGTAAACATATAATATAAGCTCTGGAGGACTTGGTTCTACGGTAGGTCTTAAAGGGTTAAACCTTGCAGAGCTTTTATTTTGAAACATCTTTATGTCACCTGTAGTTACCTGTTGACATAAAGATGATACCTGGATGATTACAGATCTTCCTCCACCTGAATCTACCTTTGACCTCTGGAGCCCATCCAGCAAAGAGCCGAGGTCCAACCCGCGTTCTCCTTCATCCCGATGGAAGCACGGCGCTCCTGTCGGGTCAGGGTCACACTACCATAACGCTTGAACAACTGGCACAGTTGAAACTTCCAACAGTTCCTGGAAGCATCGGCTCTGTGCTTTTCACTGTTATTAGGGTCATTACGGTAACCAGGCAGGAAACACCTCCGAACCTTCAAATACAACAGAATCACCGTAAAAATCACAAATGTGTAATGAAAGGTGTGTTTCCTGTAGAGCCATCACACTCACGCTCTGTTCTCCGTGCCAGCCTCATGCTGCTGCGACACCATCAGTTTTTATGCACGTGTGTGTAAAACAGTGTTATGTGTGCGCCGATGGTTTCGTCTGTACGTGTGGTTTGATGATGACCATCCAGATCTTTGCTAACCGGACCTCTTTAAGTCTGAGTTGAATGTCTCTGCTGTGAAGGTTAGACTGCACTAATGTCCCCACAGTGAGTGGCTCTGACACTTCCTGTGGAAACACATCTTTCAATTCAATTTTATTTACACAGCGCCAAATCACAACAACAGTCGCCTCAAGGCGCTTCATATTGTAAGGTAGACCCTACAATAATACATACAGAGAAAAACCCAGCAATCACTGGCCAGATTACTCTTAAAAAGTACATTTCTAATGTCAACAACATTTTTTTGAACTGGATAAATAAAGGACAAAAGTCACTGCCAAAAACTGACTGCAGCTTCTCCTGTAACAGGAATGTTGCTGGTGGCTCAAAGTGACCTGATGTCATCAATGAGGGAAACATTTGACATGTTTCACGTATCATAGACCAACAAGTTATTCATAGCAGGTTAAATACGAGCAATCAGTGTAGGGCAGAAACCGGAAATCAGTTTTTGGCAGACGAATCTAATCTTTTGTTTTTACACAGCACTTTATCAAACTTGTCTGCTACAGAGTTACAAGTATTATACTAATAATATAGCATCCACCATCTCCTGCTTGCATATTTCTGAAAACATCTGAGTGGTGTGGCAGCCACGAGTGAGCCCTGCAAACCCTGTGGATGGACGATGCAGTGGACAGTGGGAGGACGCATCCTAAAGCTCTTTGCAGACCACCCTGTGTGATTCTCCACTCGCTGACCAGAAAAGACAAACGCAGGTCTCAGTTGCTGCACCCCATCCACGTCTGATCTTCAGCAACACTCCCAGAGACTTCCTGTAATCTATTACAGTTGTAAAAGACTTCCTGTAATCTATTACAGTTGTTAAAGAAACGGTCCAGGATCAGGTCACTCAGGTTAATCCTGTGTGAACAACTGTAAATGTTGTTTTTCCATCTTTACTGTGTATTTGAAATATTCTTGTTTAATTGTTATTGTTATTTATTTATTGCTATCAAATAAATATCCAAGTAATATTGTTCAAAGTTAGCGTCGTGTTCATACATGTTAAAAATGCCTGTAAATCCAATTAAATTCAGTGACAATTACTGTTTGTTTGAATCAATTTATTAATAACATAAAACCTTTAAACTAATTCAACACATATAACAATGTAACAAATATATTCAAATAAATAAATTTCTCAGTACGTAACTCATTTGGGAACTGATCTTTCTAGAAGTGAACACAGTCCATCCTCTCCTCAGCCTCTCTTTGCTGCCTCATGTCCTCTCTGATGAGCTCCAGCAGCTCATCATCTCTTCTCCTCTTCCTCCCTGTCGTAGGTGGCTGAGCCGCTTCGTCATCGCTGTCGTTTTGGTCACCCACTGCTGTGCTTGGCCCTGGAGTGTCCTCAGGGAGAGAGGACATTAGGACAGAGGCTTAGTGGAAGGCATCTGTCCTATCACCTCATCCGTGAGGGCAAACCAGGGCCAAGCACAGCAGTGGGCTTCCACTGACCCCTCTCCTGAGCCTGGATACTTGCAATCCTAAAGGCAGAGGAAATCAAAAATGACAGCAGGCAAATAAAAACACCACAACAACTCTTAGTAGTTGCACATTTATTAACTTGTGTTCTTAAGAATCATCTTCTTGATAACACACAGACGTACTTTGTATTCTTTAAAGTTATCTCGTGTCTTCTGGCCTGCAAGGGGGTGACTTTCCCCTGCAGGCCCATCTTCTCCAGAATTGTCCTGATCACACACAACAAATAAGAGAAGAGAGGAAACCATGGCAACCATGTTAATCCCTAAACCCAGCAGAACACCAGAGGAACGCCGTGTGGACATCACAGGTTCTGCACAGCAGCGGTCCGTGAGTCGTTTGGTACCGGGCCACGAGAGTTGAGGCTCCGCTGTGAAATTTATGGTTTTCAGGGTTTGTATCGTTCCCTGGGTCTTTCCCTTGTTGTAGTTGTGTCTTATTTTGAAAGAAATATTTACACGTTACCATAGCGACCGGGGCGCATTAAGGGGCAGAGAGGAGGATGTTACTCTCAACGTTGGTGCATTTTCAGGAGGAAGCTGCTAATGAAGTTACACAATGACACAGTTAATTCAAGTTTATTAGTATATTTACAAAATACCCGTTTTTTTCTTGGTCGTATCATTTATTTTGTTGTATTTACCCGCAACACCTTAAAGGCCGCTCCCTGTCTGACATTAAAAAGGTTGGGGACCGCTGCTGTGCAGCATGAGGGTTAATAAAACCGCACTCATATGAATAAACTGTAAACGGATTCATTCTTGTACCTCCACGCCACAGGGGCCCAATCCTGCACCCAGTGAAGAGGTGATCGTTTTCTCCTCATTTTAATAAAATGACTGTTTGCTCTTTGTTCCCCACAACATGTCACCGTGAAGATTAATTTTAAAAAATCAAAATTAGCTGTATGTAAGCAGCAATACATGAAAAACCGTGGGACCTACCATACAAGCTGGTTTAGGCTTCTTAAATTTAAAAAAACCAACATGTCTATGTGTAACAGGTGTAAAAAATAATTCATATTTCATCCTGCAGTGTTGTTTTGCTTTGTCAGTATTGATTATGTATATGTGTTTATTTATATATGTTTACTTTCTGAATGTATATTTTGGGAGCTTTTATTTTGTTTGTGTGACCTTTGACTTCCCATGAAGTCACTTCCTGTGTGCTATTTTCCTCAGTCGCCTAGAGGCCCCGCTGAGGAGAGTCATGCAGAGTCCAGTGAAGTGAAGTCGCTGTACTGTTTTTATTTTAAACAGTTCTGGGAGAATAAATCTACCCAGCTGGCAAAGTGAGGGCTGACTCCTCGGGTCACTCGCACAACGCAGAGAACTCACAGCAATCAGAGTTTAAGGCCAGACCGGCTACACGTGCAGATGCCCGAAGCTTAACAACATGGCCGCTATAACAATTTAACTTTTGTACCACCAGATGTTCAAAGTGTTTTCCTCTCCCGCTCCGACCACCATCATTATCAGAAAGTCTCCTGTACGGACCCATCCTTCAAATTTGGGGAAAAGTAGGACGCATTTGTCGCCACATTTTGAGCGCTCTTTGAATTCGGACAGCCTTCGTCACTTCACTGTGACATCATTGCCTCCAAACACGTCCTGGGGAGGATCCTTCCCCTGAATTCGGACACAGCTAAAGAGATGATCTGACATCGCCGTGTTGGTGTTGATCCTGGAACAACATTTACTATGTTGATCTGGGAACAACACCAACATGACGATATCAGATCGTGCGCTACACACATGCTGTGGAAGAGAACCAGCGATCTGGAGACAGATCTTCATCATCACTCTGAGGACAGTCGTCTGTGAGAGTGCTGAGCTTCAGCTGAGCTTCAGGATCAGAGACCTGAGAGAGCATGATGTAAACATACAAGCCACCCCTCCCGATCTTTCTGGGAGAATCCCAAACTTCAGTGCCCCTCCTGAAATTCTCCCGGAGCCACCATTCACCCAAATTTCCCCTGATTGTCCACCCAGACAACAAAAATGAAAAACCATATCCCAGAATTCATAGCGCAGCCCAGCCAATTCCAGTCAGTGTTGCCAACTTAGCGACTTTGTCGCTATATTTAGCGCGTTTTCAGACCCCTTAGCGACTTTTTTTCTAAAAAGCAACTAGCGATAAATCTGGCGGCTTTTTCTGGTGTTACTGGAGACTTATTTATGACGACTTTTTGACGTGAAAGGGCGTGTTGCTCTAACTCTCAACAAGCAGCGGTGC